>NC_054754.1:23179060-23385893 GCF_018143015.1 Lytechinus variegatus
GTTATATGCATTTTATGATTCTCACTCTTGTGAAAATTAGTTCGTCCATTCGCATTGTACATGATAAATATAGGGCCTATGGCTGGCGGCCATTTTGAATGTCAAAATACAGCATTTATCACATTAATGGCAATGATGGCAATGATGCTTTTAGTCAGCATTCCACTCGTTTATCTTAATAATATGCATTTTAGTGCTCACTCTTGTCATTTTTTTGGCCCCGGCCATTGCCATTGTACATACTCTTTGGGCCAGTGGCGGCTATTTTAGATATCAAAATACAGCAATATCCCCATGTATGACATAATAAATGATATATCTCGTTAGTAATGATGATTTGCATATATAACTTCGTTCATACATCGCGATTTTTTGCGGTTTAGTGCTAATTTTTGTGAAAATTAGTTTTCCCTATTTTATATTGTACATAATAGAGTATACAATGGCCTATGGCGGCCATTTTGAATATCAGGAAAATAAATATTTTGTCAAAAATTATTTTTTTAGAGAGTATTTCACTCCTGCCACACGATTTCATGCATTTCATATCCAATGTGCGGACAATTTTAGGATTTTCATGGGTAATTTGCATATTTTGGCGGCCATATTGGATTTTGCCAATTTGCGGAAAATGCTCAAGGTTACACGAGTGGCATCATCCAGATTCGGAATCAGCACCCTCGAATTGACAAGAAACCATAAAAAAATATTGTATATATAAAAAAACAAGGTTTGGTCAAGTTTCTATGGGGCCTATCCTATAATATATGTGCCGCACATTTCTTGAAAATGAACCAAAGAAAGAATAACCAGAAAATTACTGACTATTTGGCCCATGTTCTTGTCTAAAGTTGTGGTTTAACTATGGATAGCCAATCGTGACATAAATCTCTAACAGTAGAGGTTTATAATATTAGCCCATTTGACTCTTACATCACTCTTAACTGTCTAGGAAGGATAAATAAGATAATTGTCTTTACAATAAAAAGAATTAGGAAAGAGCACAGCAAAAAAGAAACATGCAATCACAAACAATATTTTGAGATGTTTGGCTTCCTATAATTATAGCACAGAGTTAAACCACTGCCCACGTTAAAGCCAAATTTAACAGCCCTTTGAGGGCTACACTACAGGTGCACTCATTATCACCTTGGAATTAAAAAGAACATGATTCTTGAAAAGTTCAGACTCTGCAATAAACATGTCATTTATTTCCCTTGGTCCGCAGCACTGCACTGTGTGTATAGTGCATACCATCTGATATTGAACATCAAATATTAAATACATTATTACTGGCGGTTACCATGATGATAAGCCCACACTATTTCCTTACTGCACTAAAAAAAAAATTTGCGGACCTAAATGAACAAACCTATATTTCAGGTTCCGCATTATTCTGATCCGGACTATTTAAGGATGAATTAAAAGGGTACTCCAGGCTGAAAATTATATGACTTGAACAAATACAGAAAAATCAGACAATCGAAACACTGAAAATTTGATCACAATCAGACAAGGAATAACAAAGTTATGACATTTTAAAGATTTGCATTATTTTGGTAGTAATTTTATTAGTCCTTGTCCAATTTTGATTAAATTTTCAGGATTTTGCTCGGTGAATTTTACTCTCTTTATTTAGATATAATTATTCTCAGCCCGAAGTCCCCCTTTAATGACAATGAAATGCTGGTAAGACTTACAATTTGATCATTAGGGTTAATGGAGTAGAAGTTTTCTCTTGGGGAACACTGGATCCAAGGGGTATCATCCGCACCCCAATCCTCTGGGTCAGAATCCTCAAAGGGGTCCCTCTCTACCTCCTTCTCTTTCTCCTGACGCTCTTCCTCTCGCAGCTCTCTCTCCAGATCATTCCAGCGCTGGCAGGGTTTACTTGGATCTGTGGCTGGCCTGATGCAGGGCAGGGAAACATAACAGTTATGATGACGATGATGATTATGAAGATGATGATGATAATGATAATAATGGCAAGTTGAACACCTTGAGCAGTTTCGCTTGCATTACTTGACCCCGCAATGCAGTAGAGCTGACTTGGAAACAAATCATTATTGATGACTGATAACAACGCAGTAGAGCTGACTTGGAAACAAATCATTATTGATTAAAAAACACCATTCATATGGGAATAAAATACTAGGTTCAGAGACCCTAAATAACCGTTGACCTCAGTCATGTGACCTGAAACTCTTGCAAAATATTTAAAGGTCAAGTTCACCTCAGAAAAATTTTGATTTGAATCAATAGAGGAAAATCTGACAAGCACAATGCTGAAGATTTCATCAAAATCGGGTGTAAAATAAGAAAGTAATGACATTTCAAAGTTTTGCTTATATTTAACAAAATAGTTATATGAACGAGCCAGTTACATCCAAATGAGAAAGTTGATGATGTCACTCACTATTTCTTTCGTTTTGTATTGTTTGTATTATACAATATTTCAATTTTTATGAATTCGACGATCCGGACCGCCTTGCCTGAAGCACAAAATGTTAAAATAATGGAATTTCACATGTTCAGGGAGGAATGAAACTTCATTTCACATGACAATGACAAGAAAATCAAAATATTTCATATTTCAAACAATAAAAAACAAAAGAAATAGTGAGTGAATGACATCATCGACTCTCTCATTTGGATGTAGCTGGCTCGTTCATATAACTGTTTTTTGTGAAATGAAGAGAAACTTTGAAATGTCATAACTTTCTTATTTTACATCCAATTTTAATGAAATTTTCAGTGTTATGCTTGCTGATTTTTTCTCTTTTTATTCAAATCAAGTATTTTGTTGGGGTGGACTTGTCCTTTAATGATACTAGACTGCCATTGTGTCCAAGTTTCATGAAGTGGGTCCATTTTTACTTTTTAAGTCATGATGACATTTCAAAACCTTAAACTTGGTAAAGATTTCAATGTTGACAGGGCTGTTACCATTTGAAAAGCAGTGCCAATAATCTCACTCTGCTATACAGGCAAGAGAAAAATTAATATCAGGCCATCATCTGGAACTTACCCATCTGTTTTTCTACTATTTTTTCTATGCAGGGAACTCTCTCTATCCTTGGACCTTTGATCCCGTGAAGGGCTTCGGGATCTCCTATCTTTCTGGTCACGACTATCAACACTGGTCCTAGAATGAGGACTGCTATTCCTCTGTGAACTTGTTTCCCTTGAAGACCGGTCATATCTGTACCATTGGACAAAAAACGGCGATGGTTAGACTCAGTGTAGGCAATATATAAGGGGCTGTATGTGGGCGATTATGACACATCTTGCTCCTTAAATTTCCCCAAATGGAATGTGTTGGGGTGACCGTCTTGTTTTAGAGTAGCCCATAGATCTGCCACAAACAATATTCAAGAATATCTTGAAAATCAACTTTCTGCCTATGGTAACATGAAGATATTTGCATTTACCGCAAAAGAAGTAGCCTGTAAAATGAAATAAATGCAACTAAAATTTGGCAATAGCTCTGAAATGAAAAATAATAGCCCCTCAACAGTGAAAATTATTTCCTGCCCTGGGGTGGGTGAGACTGAAATGCTCATTTCAGAAATATATTGAAATTCTCTGCAAATCATGAGTGGAATGTTTATATTATATTGGACAGCAAGTTTAATACATAAGCTCAATGGGAGAGTCATAAGATTATGTTGCATCTTACAGTATGTGCTGATATTAACGCACCGTTAAAATGCCCTAAATAAGATGATCTGAAAAATGTTTATTCAATGTGAAGAATCTGAAACTACAAGTATTTCGAACACTTTCCACCAATATACTGGAAATGCTAAAGGCAAAGTTCACCCTGACGAAAAGTTTATGGTATAAACACTAGAAAAAATATTTTAAAATACCTGTGAAGGCTTCAGGAAAATCAGTTTAAATTAAGAAACTTATTTGATTTTTTTTTAAATTTGTGATATCATAAATGAACAGCTGCCCCATATATTATGTAACATAAAATGCATAAATTTAGATTTTTAACAGTTTACGACTAATTTTTTTTCCTTTCGAAAGCAGGTGTGAAATAATGTCTGTTGAGTGTTGATACACAAAAGGTATGTCATAAAAACCATTCTCAATTTTTTTAGAAAATGACATTTCACTGATATTTTACTACACGACATATGAGGAAGCTGCTCGCACATGACGTCCCAAATCAATAAAATTTGTTATTACATTTTAATCTTTGATGGATTTTCCTCAAATATTAACCAATATTTTATCTGCTTGTCTTACAATCAACATTTTGTCAGGGTGAACTGCCCCTTTAAATACCTTCTAGGTGATCTGGATCTTTCATTGCTTCTTGAGTCTTCACTTTGGAGCTCTCTCCTTGAGCTCCTGTCTCTTGATGGACTCTTCTCCCTTGTCCTGCCTCTGTCTCCATGGCGACCTTGTCTGGGAGATCGTGACCTCTCCCTCCTTTATCATATTTGAGAAATTTCGCATTAATACTACGGAGTGACTCTCTACAACGCACCAATTCCTTTGAAAACGCCAGTCAAATCACAAAGAAGATCTGAGAGGCTTTGTTGAAAGTTGGTGGACAGGACATCATCCGAGGATTTGCCGTGGAAGAACAATTGCAAAGATGTTGTTTTCCAGAGTCACGACACGATGCTGCTGTCCCCGGTCCACCAACTTTTGACAAAAGCCTCTCAGCTCTCCATTGTGATTTGACTTGCATATTCAAAGGAATTGGTGCATTGTAGAGAGCAGCTCCGTAGTAAATGCAAAAACCAACATATCAAGCATCCAATTACCTTTGCTCAACCATTGCCGAGCACAATGTTCATAAACATAGAAAATAAAATATTTGTAGAATATACATTTATTTTGCAATTGAGGTATCAATTACAATGGTATGCAGTGTTATTTCAATAGAGTGAATGATCTTTGTGTTTATCATCATCTTTTTTTTGCATTCACAAATATATATATATAATCTGGACTGGACTCAATACATATTAAATCAAAGATGAATACCAGTTGTGGGAACGATCTCAAAATGAGTTCAAAGAATAAATAAAATTACCACCTAAGTGTTTGAATGTATATGTATACACTGTATGTGCCAAATGGCTCTGGAAAAAAATGAATAATTGCTGAGAAATAAGCAAAATGAGCACTGAATTCCATCAAATGCCTGGTATTTTTCCAAGCAACATTAACACACTGTCCCATATGCTTTTCTGTGTTAGTGATCATTAGAATCGGTTTTGACCTAAGATTTCATGATTTCACAAAGATTAGTTTATATTAATGTACCAGTTCTAGATATATGATAATATAGTGACAGTTAACCTTGAATTAAAAGACTGTCTTATGAAATAATTGTTTGCTGAAACTACCTTCTCTTACCTTTAAGTGGAAAGAACTGTTGAAAAAGTGCCACTTTCTAATTATCATTGTCATTACAATAGTTGCTTCTTATACTGTACTTTTCCCATTAAGCCAAAAGGGTTTATAATCAATACAGTTATGTTCAATATTTAATCTTAAAAGTGCAAATGCAAACTGCCAAAGAGTTTGGTTTTGTAATGGCTTTTGGAACATTGTTACTGATAAAAGACTACCCAATATTTTTGAACATTTTCTTTCAATATGAAGTATGATGTAAAATGATGACCTTCAGATTATCTAAAAGAAAATTTTTACAAAACAAGGAATAGTTTTCTCTTAAAAATTGAACTAGGTTTTAAAAATATATGTAGTCCCATGTATAGAAATTAGAATTTTTGTTTTGGTTTGGATTCTTCTATATTTGTGTAAAAAAAAATTGTGGCTTATTTTATTTTCTCCTTTTGTATTTATGAGATTCCATATGAGTTTTGATAGAAAAATTTGATTTATTGGGAAAATGTCTAGTTTTGCTTGGAAGTTGCACATCATAATAACCTTCCTGTGAAGTAATTCAGATTTAAAGTATAAAAAGACAGGATTCAGGTCAGTAGAAGCTTACCTTGAGGATCGCTCTCTGGACCTGTCCCTTTGCCGACGAATGTAATCCCTGGAATCTAAATCTCTGCTGTCTCTGGCCGAGCGATCTCTTGACCGTTCTCTGTCTCTATAACGGTCATCCGCTGACCGTTGTCTGTCACCTTCAATAGAGTCTTTGCTGGAACCATGATACCCTCCGTCCCTTGTTTGATCTTGTTGATCAGACTGCCGGCTCAGTCGGGACCCTAGTCCATCAAGATCTTTGTTTTTTGGCCCCTCCTGCCTAGAAGAGTTCTGTGGTCTCTGTGCTTCCCGGTGAGGGTTGTAGGAAGAATCTTGGCTGGTTTGGCCATGCTGCTTTGAAAATCTGTCTCCAGGTGAGGAGACATTGCCAGGTGGCCGAAATTTGTGGTCTTGATGCTGTCCGCCAGGAACGCACTGTTCTCTAGGTTTGTTTCCTCCTCCTTTGTGATCAAATCCTGACATCTGCATCCCTTGTTTATCAGGATGATTAGAGAAGTCTGGAGGAGGTGGTGGCAAGTGGGGTGCAGGAGGAGGTCTCTGAGGGTTGAAAGGGGGTGGTGGTCTCATTCTAAAGTCAAACCCTGGGGGTGGAATCCGCATGTCAGGCCTGGGAGGAGGACCGTTGGGGAAGGGCAGAGGGGGCGGTGGCCTTGAAAATGGTGGCGGTGGCCCCATAAAGGGTGGTAGCGGAGGTGGAGGCCTATTCGGAAAAGCCATGTTCCGTCCAACCGGTGGAGGCCAATCTCCATGCCCATTTGGATGCACCTATACATGTATGTTAAAGAATAAGAATGACAAATCTCAGTTCAGAAATTTACAGGTACATTAAAGAATCAATATTCAAAACAGAATTTACCTGGCTGCAAAAGGAGAAGTCTAGCAAAGGGACAAACATATATCATTTTAGAGAATTCTGTGACTATCTGAAATATGGGTTACACATATACATGAAGAACAGCTGTGTGGAAAATGGCACATTGTCATGTGTAGATTCATGAGCTATTCTCATATAAATGAGCTACTATCATAAAAACTGTTCACTCTTGGTTATATACTGGGTGATTTCAACTCACTTTTGAACATCAATTGAAACCAAGAGTTCACATTAAGAGAGAGACTGGAAGAATCTACTTATATGTCCCAATATCTCATCACTTTTTTTGCATAAACCATGGATTGAATAAATATAAAACCTTCCAAGCTTTTTTTTCCGAGGGTCCACACAGCCGGGTGATACGTCTGTTTGTCTACAAAGGATTTTCCGCTTAGCATGATTTTTAATGTAAACTGAAATATACACTCACTTGAACCACACACAAGTCAACTATGTACCTTTGGGTCATGTTTTGAAACTGAAAGGTTATAGATTAGGCTAACAAAGGGCTAAACATTAGCAGTGGCATGGGGCAACCATGAGTCAGGCCACCAAATTCTGTAAAAGCCCACACTTGGTGGCCCAGTTGGGCAAAGTTTTGATGAATTTTAATATTTTCTGTTGTTTTAGGGCCAGCAAAATTACTAGATGGCCACCAAAATTATGAAATTGACTAGAGATGCTCGGCGGGTCGTGCAGCCGAGCACATGTATCCCCCGAACCCAACGCGCCATCTGTCATTGCGATATATACAGCTCACACATAAATTTGACAAAAAAATACAATTATCATGGCGACAATGACCCTAGCATGCAGGTCCCCCAAGTCCATCTAACATCCAAGTGTGGTTGAAAAGTGACTTATGGTTGCAAAGAGAGTCTTGCATGTTAACATCAACGTTGACCTGAAAATGACCTTTGACCATACCATGTTACCTGTGACTGCAGCAGAACATGCAGGTACCCCAAATCCATCTACCATCCAAGTTTGGTTGAAAAGTGACTTACGGTTGCAAAGTTAAGTGTCATAAGAGAGTCTTGCATGTAAACTTTAAAGGTGACCTGAAAATGACCTTTGACCTAACCATGTGACATCCGACTGCAGCATAACATGCAGGTTCCCCAAGTCCATCTATCATCTAAGTTTGGTTGAAAAATGACTTATGGTTGCAGAGTTAGGTGTCATACGGAGTCATGCATGTAAACTTTAATGTTGACCTGTAAATGACCTTTGACCTTACCATGTGACCTCCACCCACAGCAAAATTGATAGGCTTCTTCGCTATACCATACTCAACCTTCATGCCAAATTTGAAGACGATCAGAGAAGAAATGCAGCTGATAGAGTGCTCACAAGGAAATCTCTGCGGCGGACGCAGCGGCGGCGCGACGAGGCCAAATCCATAGTATCCTCCGAACTCTGTTCGGGGGATACAATTATTTTGGTGGACTGATTAGGCCACTAAAAAAAAAGTGTGGAGCCTTGGCTGACCAGAAAATAATTTTGAAACACACAAGTGTAATTCTCGACCCCATGGACCCTCGGAGTTCTTACCTCTGGTGGATGAGCAGGGTACTGTCCTTGAGGTCCAAATGGTCCCTGTGAGCCTGGAGGTGGTCCTAAGGGTGCATGGTTCTGACCAAAGCGAATAGGACCTGTTCCTGGTCCTCTTGGAGGGGGAGGCCTTGAGTAAGGTCCAGAAAGCCGAGGGTTGAAAGGAGGCCTCTCGGGTCCTGGACCAGGTGGGGGATGCCGGGAATGCATTATGATGTCACAAAGGAAGCACGGGTCAAAACGTCAAATCATCATTTTTGCAGACATCCCCCTCTAGATAGTTAAAAAGAATAAAAATTGAAAGTTGCTATTGATTAGATATCAGATTAGATAGTGTGTTAATAATTGAAAAATAAATCAAATCTTGATGATTTCGCATGTGATAGATGTAAATAGAATTTCATTACCAGCCAATACCAATTTTTATACAAAACAGTCTTTATAGTTTTATGCATTGGCATAGTAAAACTTCTTTCTCACTAATTTGGTTTGAAAGGCATTCAATACATTTAAATACTATACAATTTAATCCATTTCAATACATGTCACACAAAAAAATGTTGGTGTCTCTATTTTATCAAACAATCATTGGAATTGCGCATACAATGAATCACGAATCTAGTTTCAAAAATACCGACAAGCTGAATTTAGGTTGTGAACTGTATTAGTGCCACCAACGACCTTCCCTTTAATTCCGCGGAAGAGACGTGCAAAGCCACTTTGAGGTTAGCGATTTTCCTCTTTTCTGTGTCCTTTTTCTTAATTATAAAAATGTGTTGAAAATTGAAAATGGAACGCTTTTCACCAGAAAAAGCCCTGGTGAGTAGCGAAATGGATTTCGGCTAACATCATTCATGTTAAGTGATGTCAACAAAAATTCTATAATCCATTGCATAAACATGTTAGTTGTGCGAGGTTTGTATAGCATATACTAACCTCAAAATAGTGTGAGTGGGCAGGGTTTTCAAAATTTAGCACAGCCGTGGTGATACATTTCAAGATTTTCATTGAGAATTAAAGGAGGAAAAAATAAACATTGCAAAAAATTGACAAATATATTCCACAAATATTGATGCAAATTTCATTTTTTGAAAGATATTTCAGAACAAGGCAGAAAGTTAAGCCTTATTGTGACTGTCATGTCAAGACAAATTTCGGCAGTTTACTATGACTTCTCTTTTTTAAATACATGTAGGCCTAGACCTATTTGTCATGTTCGTCTTTCGGAATCCGGCTTTTCTTTTTCATCTTTCCGTCTCATTGTCTGAGCTGAATTGACATTTGTACCATCCCAGAAGTACATGGAGCCAACTGCACAACAGACTTCAGAGGATGAAGTAACTATATTACATGATTTTTTTTTCAAGTACAGACAAATTATACATCACTTGATAGGTTTTTTCAAGACAAATTCAATGGTGAAGACCAAATTACAATTGGAGCACCATAACTGAAGATATGGCCTCTTATAGGGACGCTATACGCGGAACTTTTCTGCCACCCAAGACAAGTACCCATTGGGTGGCAGATCTACAGGTACTTGTAGATCTAAGAAACTTCCATACTTTTTTTTCATGTAGGTTACTAAGTTAATTTGACTAAAATGCAACACAAGAGGTGATCGTGTAGAGCATGGCTGTGTTACTTTAATCAGAAAATAAAAATGAATGTCCCACTATACTTCCCGGTATCTGTAAGATTTATATCATTCAAAAGTAGAAAATTAAGTTTTGCAAGTAAACTTTTTTTTCTTTCTGTTTGTCCATGTTCACTCTGTATTCTGTATAATTACCATGATGTCTCAAACTTGTTTGCAGATCCGAGAATGCGAGATCAGACAGCTGGAGCTGCAACAGTACATGTAGCTAGAAATGTACTCCACTGCTTAGAATTATAGAATATATTACCATTAAATATATTGGAATATATAAAGTTAAAAAGCAAGTCTCTGACATTATCTGAATTTCTACTACATTTAAAATCACATTTACAAAATAATCTCCCTCCTAGTAAACATAATAAAACAGGGACCCATTATTGTGTACATCATGTGAATTGATGAGACAGCTTATTGATCATGTTGATATGATGACACAAAACAACAGAATATAGATATAGTCATGTATCTATTCATTTTAATACCAGTACCAGGCAGCAGTCAATGCATGGTCTGCGCCTGTACACCATGAAAAAAATGAGGCTGGAATTAAACATGCTTTAATTCCCGCCTGTTTTTTTTTTCTTGAAATATTAAGTTGAAATTATCATTAATTTATCATCAATACACATAATTCATGCAGAAATCAAATGCACAACTTATCAACTTTCAATGGGTTTAACAATAACATACATGCATCAAGTACCACACCCACGGCCACCACGCCCACTCACTCCTTTCGGTCAGCCATGGCACCAAAATCACTCTAGGCGGCACAACATGGGGTTGCATTCGCCTCTTGCGCAGCTATGCGACACATTCTTATACAGTGCGTCCCAGAAAAAACGAAACCGAGATTTAGCGATCATTTATCATTACTTAATCATAAATAAAATAGACAAATGACCTACCAATTTAAAGCTTAGAATCTCCTCTTTCATCTGACATTACTTACATTATTTCTCATTCACGCATGAGTGAGCAAATACAATTTGAAGAAAGGATATCAAAAACTCATTTGGCGGGGGGTATCTGGGTTTCAAAAAGAAAACCACATTTTTTAAAAGTTCAATATCTCCTCTTTAATTTGATACCTAAATTACAGAAAATGGTCAAGAAATAACAAAGTTCTGGTCATTTGAAATGAGGTTTGAATTTCAATAATTTCATAAAATGAAGAGGTTCTCCAGGCTGGCTTTCAAACTCACTCAACACTCCGTTTTGTTGACGATCAGCCATGCATTAAATCATTTGTTCACTATGCGAAAGCTTCTGTGGGAAACCGGTGAAAACACGTTTATCTCATGAAATTATGGAAATACAAGCCTTATTTCAAATGACCAGAACTTTCTTATTTCTTGACCATTTTCTGTAATTGAGGTACCAAATTAAAGAGCAGATTTTGAACTTTTCAGAAATGTGGTTTTCTTTTTGAAACCCAGATACCCCTCGCCAAATGAGTTTTTGGTATCCTTTCTTCAAATTGTTTTTGCTCACTCATGCATGAATAAGAAATAAGCTAAGTAATATCAGATGAAAGAGGAGATTCTAAGCTTTAAATTGATAGGTCATTTGTCTATTTTATTTATGATTAAGTAATGATAAATGATCGCTAAATCTCGGTTTCGTTTATTTTGGGACGCACTGTATATCAAAATTAGATTTTCTGATACAAATACACTTCAAAGAATTAATTTATATCTGATATTTGACTGTTCCCTGGGAAATTTTCTGTTTATACAGCTTTGAAGTAAGAAAATAGAAACATGATTTACCTTGAGTGTCCAAAAAACTCTTTTTTGTAACGAAAAACATTGCCGACGTTGAACTGAAATCGTCACTAACTTGTAGAAGAAAGTCTGCCGATTTTAATGATACATAACACATGGTTATTTGATGCCCCTAGAGGGCGTCAACAAGTAAAAGTAACTTGCAAGATTAACCCGGTTCTGGAGTCATATTTTCCAAAATGGCGACTTCCATCGAGTGACGACGGACAGGTGGTGCTCTCGAAAACGGCCTTGAAAACAACATTTTGGCTAGTCTTGAGGACGCAATGATGATGATTTTTTTAGATATGTCTTACATTTCTTCATCATTGACGTCTTGACACTCTCTCCATAATGCCTTCAGCGAACGACCAAAACAAAGATGGATTTCCCCCCAAAATCCATCTTTTTAAACCGAAATGACTAGAATTTTGTTAATTTTATTAATTCTTACACCTTCCTACGCCTAATGCGTAGGAAGGTTTTAAATATTACTTTAAAAAATGTAAAAAAATGAAGATTTCTTACCCAACTGATGCCGCGTAGACCTCTCGTTCCACATGTAAACAACGGAAATACAATAGCGTCGACCCTTGAACCGCTTATGTATGACGTACTTCCGGAAAGCAATGCCGTCTTAACGAACAATTTAGAGATAAAAAATCTTATTTAACAAATATCAAAATTATTTCGTGATCATAAATAATTTATATATATTAATATGATTTATGATCACGAAATAAATTTTACTATTTGTTAAATAAGATTTTTTATCTCTAAATTGTTCGTTAAGACGGCATTGCTTTCCGGAAGTACGTCATACATAAGCGGTTCAAGGGTCGACGCTATTGTATTTCCGTTGTTTACATGTGGAACGAGAGGTCTACGCGGCATCAGTTAGGTAAGAAATCTTCATTTTTTTACATTTTTTTAAAGTAATATTTAAAACCTTCCTACGCATTAGGCGTAGGAAGGTGTAAGAATTAATAAAATTAACAAAATTCTAGTCATTTCGGTTTAAAAAGATGGATTTTGGGGGGAAATCCATCTTTGTTTTGGTCGTTCGCTGAAGGCATTATGGAGAGTGTCAAGACGTCAATGATGAAGAAATGTAAGACATATCTAAAAAAATCATCATCATTGCGTCCTCAAGACTACATTTTGGCGATGCAAATGTGAGTAAATTGACTAAAAATAGGGTTACCAAAAGGTCGGCCGATCCAATGAGCAAAAAGCCTATGGGCAAATGAAAAGCCAATTGCAAGTGCGTAAATCGTGCGCATTGCCACCCATCGTCTGTTCTCGATGGCAAAAATGAGCATTGAAATGCTTTTCCTCAGCAAATTAGTTCATCTTAGTTACAAATTTTAGGCTCGTTGTTGTCTATATTAAATTTGACTAATGTGGGATGAAGTGTCTTACCTTCATGTGGTATCGAAAGTGACGTTTGGAGGTTAAATCCACGAGAAATCCACGATTATCGTCGCGTGTATTCGCTATGGAGAAAAATGCGTGCGATCGCATGCATTATTGCAAGCTCGAGATGGCGCTGTTGAACATGGTCTAGAAATTCATAAAAAATAAACGAAAATCCTTTGAGTAGGCTCACAATAAAATCATAAAAAATATGGTTTATGACTAAATCGGTAGTTCTCTTGCCCACACATATCATACTTGTTGTTGCGTAAGAAATCCTTTTTTCATTACAAAAATATAGCAATAAATGTTTTAAAAATTATGTTTTACACATGGAATATGTTGGAAACATCTATATTAGAAGAAAAATGCTTTTTTTGAATGAATTCAAATTAAAATGAGGTTTATACATGCCTGCACTTTTTCCTACTACTCAAAAAACTAAATGGGCCGTCAATCAACGTTGGTTACCTCGGCAAGTAGGCGTGGTCTATCGTGAAGTTCGTTGGTGACTTGTAGACTTGACTCAGCCGTCGAATTTAATTCATTCTCCGCGCACGTCCAACTGCAATTTGTGCACTTATCATCACTGCTAGTGTTTGCCGCACTGAGGACAGATGAAACAATTCAGATAGAGTTGCGCGTGTACAATGAGTGAAACAGCGCGATCGTTTCATGATCGAATGAATTAGTGTGCCTGTCGAGATAAAATTCATCTGCCATGTTATTTTCTTCCATGTTTTATACAACTGCAATTGATTTGTTATATTATTTTCTTTGATATTTTCCTGTATATGTATGTATGAATGTTATTTGAAGTGAATTTATTATGCTGGTGTCCTTGCCATTGAGGACATATGAAGATGAAACAATACTGATAGAGTTGTGGGTATACAAAGAGTGGAACAGCGCGATTGTTTTATGGTCGAATGAACAGTGTGCCTGTCGAGATAGAATTTAGCTGTCATGTTATTTTCTCTGATGTTTTATACAACTGCAATTCATTTGTTATATTATTTTCTGTGCTGTTTTCCTGTTTATGTTTGAATTTTATTTTAAGTGAATTAATGATATAAAGATTAATCGAAAACAAAGCAAATAATTATCGGTTTCATTGTATTCGTGATGAACAAGTTAGGGTATAAAAAATGATGCTTGTTTTTCTTTATTTAAAGGACTTTAAGTTAATTGGAATCGAAAAGGACGTTTAGTGTTTCCTATTAAGTGGCTAATTATTTTTTTTTTCTTTTTTTTCATTTCACATTCTCGGAATGCGAACTTCCACTATTAATAAACAAAAATATTAAAAAAATAAAGACTCGCAAAAATTTTAGTACTATAGTGCAACGGTGATTTGTTGATTTTTTTGTTTCATTTACTCAGAGGTACGACAGACAAATACCCAGTGTAGATCAAAATTTTGCTAATGGGGGGTGGCTACAATTTTTCTCCCCGATCGGCGCCGTTAAAAAACCGATTTTTTTTTCTTTAACAAAACAGCATGATATACCTTTCTTTTTATTTTTCGCACCGCCAGTAGGAGGGGGTGCCGCCGCCCATAATTGGGTCCGGCACCTGGATCTGCCTATGGAATGGATGAGGAATAAGGAAAGGGGAGAAAAATAAAGGTGCCCCCTCCCGAAATATATCAAATATTTGTTAGTGGATTTTGTCGTTCATTCTCAAGTGAGGACTTATTTTTCAACTTTTGATGATTTTTTCCTAGCAAATTTCACCTATTAAAGGGGGGGGGGTCTAGTATACTAGGTCTTGTTTATTTTTTTGTATTGAATGCCTCAACTTTTGAAAATCCTGGATCAGCCCCTGTCAAGGTGTATATAGATGAAAATAAACTTGAATAGGGCTCCATCACATTAATGATTTTCAAAATTAGCCATTTCCTATTTTCCCCGTTTAACATGCACTGTGAGGTGAATAATTCAAATGCTTTCACAATCGCTACCAAAGAAGGGATCAGGGGGCCGGTCACCCCCCACCCCGTTGGCCAAAAAATTAAGAAAGGAAGAAGAAACAGAAGGAAAAGAGAGGGGAAAAGGAAGAGGGGAATGGGAGGGAGAAAAGTGAATAAAATTAGGGAGGGGAGACTTTGATGATTAAAAAAAAACATGCAAAATTGACATTTTCGCTCGCGCTTCGCACTCGCATTGCTCATTTTCGATGAGTACATATTGCTCAATAGCTGATATATATCAGCTTGACATTTCAAGCTTTGCAGTCAAAATACAAAACATATACTCTACAGTCAGCTATAGAACATTGAACTTTCATTATTTTTTTTATTTATACCTCGGTCACATTTGCTTGTACGGCGGCCGTGCGGAAAGTCGAAACAGCCATTTCATTCTTTTTTATTGAAACCACCAATATTTAGCTGGCACACACAAAAAATGTTTAATACAACTGTTTTCTACTCGCCTTAGAAAAAAATGTGACCGAGGTATCACGAATCAATAAAAAAGTGCTTTGTAAAATATTTGTTTTATGATCTGAGTATCAAAATTTTTAGCTCACGCTGTGCCCTAGAGCATTATTTCATTTGTGGACTACCTACACTCTTCATGAAGGCCCTATTTCATAAATTTCTCAAAATCTTATATCAGTTAGCATTGAGCGTGCATGCTTGAATAGGTAAGTTCGTTAGGTATTAATAGATCAGATATTAATTTTAATGGTTAAATTGTCCATTTTGTTTCATCTCGCGCTTTAATAGCAAGAGGAATAGGAAAATATTCATCACTTTCAGGTCCGATCCTTTGTCAAATCTATATCAGCTCTTTATTAAGTGCGATCCAAATGCACCTCACAAAGTACTTGATCTGAAATCTATCCTTTTTTCAGATCGGAATATCAAATATTTTAAGGTCGCGCTTCGTGCTCGCTTGGATTTTCGTATTAAAATATATATTCAGAATGCCTAGATTGTAGGCATAAATCGGAAACACGCGCGCATGTTTATCCAGATACTCAACTTGTTAGTATTTCAATAATTATTATCCAGTTTCAGAAAAACAAAATTATGTTAGCGCTTTGTGCTCGCATTTTTAATGTAGGAGGAACCCCTATTACTCATCCTTTTCATGATGTACAACACATGAATCGAGTGTCCCATTTTTTAGGTCTAAATCTCGATTTTTTTTCTGCTCGGGCTTGGCGCTCGCATTAATTGTTTTATAGCGACGATCCTGTTCATCGTCACAATAACTGATTTAAATTTTCCATTTTTTATTTAGAAGAGTCCAAAAAAAAATCGCCGGGCTCGCCCTTCGCGCTTGCATTATTTTATTGTTGAAGTAACGTCTCCATTAAGTGAAATAGTCCTTAACAGGTACCTTTTTGATCAGTTCGAAACGTATACAAAAATCCCCGGGCAAAAAATCCTTTCCTTGCATGATGTAAAAAGACACGAATAGACATGTCTCGTTTTTAGGTCTAAATCTTCAAATTTTGTGATCGCGCTTCGCATCAGTTGCTGAGTTGCGTACCTATCCTGTTTAAGTTACAAAAAGTGCCTATATATGATGTCAATTCTGCTTGCGCTTTGCGTTCTTAGTAATTGTTTAGTTGCATAAACATTTTTTTTCATGATAAACATTGCCCAGAAATTTCAAAGTTTGTGGATCAAAAAATAATTATTTCAATGAATTAGCTCGCGCTTTGCGCTGGCACTAAATAAAAAGGGTTATATATCTATGTTGATTTATAAGACAAAAGCTAAAAAGTAACATTTCTTCAAAAAAACAAATATAAATCATCTTCGCGCGGCCGCTTGGGGAAAAATACGGGTGGAAAAAGAATTCGCCCCCCCCCCCCTTGACGAAAGCTGAATCAACCCCTTCATCCTATTTGTTTCTCTCCTTTCATCCATCTCTCCATTCTTCAAGGAGCCGCGGAATAGTTTTGAAAAAGGGGCTAAACGTGAAATTTTGAATTTTGTGTGTGTGTTTCTACCAATGAAATTATTGATGAAAAATAATGCGGTACAAAAATCAATGTCATTCTTCTTTCTGTTTTAAACTACTTGAAAAAAAAACTGGGAGGGGGTGGCAATACCGCCACTGCTAGTAATATGATTACCAGGTATACCATCCGTCACTATTTTTTTAGATAATCATGAGGATTGCCCGAGGAGATATCTTTTAATGGGGTTGCTGGCTTTGAAAAAAAGCCAAGGGAAAGAAATTATCTCTCTAAAGATAAGTTGATTTTGGTCGAATATCATACTAAACTGATTTCCAGGGGATAGTGCTTCTGGTTCAGGGGCGGCGATCCTGGGGATAGGTGGGAGCTCAATGCCCCCACTTTAAAAAATCACTAAAAAGTGCCCCTTTTCTGTTTCCCCACTTTCAACTTTGCTCCACTCCCCCTGTCGTACGTGTACAAAAAAAAACGCACCACCAGCTAAAAAAAAAAAAAATCTTGGGGGTCACAACCCGAGCACCCCACTTCCCAGGACCATATGCAAGGACTTTAATTTATTAATTTTAAAGAAAGCGTGAGTGAGACATCATTTGTTGAAAAAAAATTAGAGACCTATTAATGACTGCATGTGGTCCTACCGGTACGCTAGATCTGCACACAAAACTACTTTCATGTGACACGCAAAAGGGATAGATCTTAGTGGAAAAGTAGGATAAAACAAACAGGTTTTAGAAACGCCTTCGTTGGCGTTCAATTATATGGGTGGTATGATACAAATTCTGCTAGCTTATTCGTACTAATATTTCTGGCCATTGTACTTAGATCTGTATTTTAATGTGGAAACATTTTTTTTTTATGATACAAATCGAGCGAGGCAAGCACAGTGATATGGGGCAGAGTTCCAAGTCTCCATGCCCCAGACAGTGGTGTAGCTAGGATTTTTTTTCCAGGGTCCTTGCTTTTTCAGGGGGTGTGTATGTGTCCACAAGAGATCCGACTTTCGCCAATAGGGGATGGGGCCCGAAATTATCTTCACCTATATCAGTCACTTGTTAGTTTTATTCTTATAAAACAACATAAACAAAATAATCTCATAAAAGTGCGAGCGCGAAGCGCGAGCAATTTTTTTTATACTTTAATGTATTTTTCCTGAAATTTAATTTTCTGGGCAATGTTATGTGTGATCCTTAACAAGATTCGTATGTACCCCCAAGCTTGAACATAAATTTTTATCAACTGTTCTAGCCTTATCGAAAAGAGACCTGTTAAGGACTGCTTACAGTTACCCATGAAGACGGTATATATTTCAATAATGCGAGCTCGAAGCGCGAGCAAATTTTTTTGACATTCCGACCTAAAAAAACGTGATCATTCTGAGCACTTTTTGTATTAATTAATGGGATAGCCGATAGGTATTTAACTAAACAATTGATGCGAGCGCGAAGCGCGAGAGAAAGATAACTGAGATTTTAGACCTAAAAGCGGGACACTCTATTCATATTTTGTAAGTCATAAATAGGATATAGTCAATTGGGTATCATTAATAATGCGATCGTGAAGCGTGAGCAGACAATTATTGATATTCTGATGTAAAACTGAATAATTTAAGTACATTTTAAATAAAGAACGTGCACGCTATCGCGCATGTTTTATATTCAGACCTAAATTCTGGGCATTCTGAATTGTTGAATGGAATTAACATTATGGAATACCCGTAGACAATATGAACTTGGCAAATCAAACAATGTGACCACGCAGCATGAGCTTAAAATGCTGATAATGTAGACCATAAAACGGACATTTTACAGAGCAATTAAATTTGTAAATGAAAAAAAAATAATGAAAGCTCGATGTCCGAGCTAAAATATGTGTTGCATATTGACTTCAAAACTTGCTCCACATCAGCCTATTGAGAAAGATATGAATCCCATCGAACAGGCAATTATGGCGCAAAGCGCCAGCAAAAATTTTATATAGTAACATGAAAAGATTTTTTAAAAATTGCAAGTCTTCCCCTCACATTATTTCATTCACTCGTCTTCCTCCTTATTTTTCTCTTCTTTTTTCTTCTGTCTTTCTACTTTTCCTTTTTATTTCTTCTTTCTCCCTTTTTTCTTTACCTTTTTTTTGCTCTTCCAATTTTTTCTGGGGGGACCTGGGGAGGGGGCCCCAAATCTCAGGGGGGCAGATGCCCCCCGGCCCACCGTTGCTACGCCAATGGCCCCAGACTGAATATATTTTTACATCAACTTACTCTAAAAACAAGTGTTTATGTTTTATTTTGTATCATTCATTTTTTAAGTATAAGGTAAAATTATAAGTCTCGGAGTGTCAGTTAATGCTGCAAAAGAAGTATAAAGCCTACTCTTTTGCAGCACTATCCAGCTACCGCGGCGAGGACGCCCTCCGAGAAGGTAGCCATATCAAAACTATAAAAAAAATTCCCCTTAGATTACTGGTGGATCCAAGGGGCATAATTATCGAGAGCCAAAATTGTAATTTGTTAATAGGCCCTATTTTTTGCTTGTCAATTTTTAGGGACGAAATGACTTTCCATTTTTGGTAAAAACATTTTTTAAGGCATATCAAATTTGTATCGGGAAAATGTGCCCTCCATAGGCCTTATCCCCCTAAATTTCAGGTGGGGACCATTGGCAGCGGAAAGCAAAATTTTGGGAGGGGGGGGGGCACCAAACTTTAGTGACAAGCCCTATCCCCCCAAAAAAAGTTTATCAGCACAAATTTTAGGGGAAACCACATGATTTTTTTAGGGGGTCCACTGGAATTTAGGGGGCACGCACGAAAAAAAAATTGACAAGCAAAAAAAAAAAGGTTATCAACAAAAAAATTAGGGGGGCGATCGTCCCCCACCTCAAAATTAGAGTGGGGGGCACGACCCCCCCCCCGCTGCCTATGGGGGGACGTTACTTTTTTTGGGCAAATTTTTTTTTCGCTCCCCCCCCCTTTGATAACCTTTTTTGTCAAAAATTTTGGTGCCCCCCCTAAATTTTTTTGACTGCCGTAGATAATAATGCTCCCCCCTTTGGAAAATCCTGGATCCTCCCTTGTCTAGATATAGATGTTTAAAGAATTAATAATTTTGAAAGTCAGAGTGCCCTCGCCCCCCCCCCCATGCTTTAGTTATCATAGCATAAAACTTATGTCATGTCTAATCCTTATATCAGCGAGATGTCAGAGCATATACTATCCGTCACCAAACGACTGCATTTGAGCCGTTTATTTTTTCTTTTCTCTTCTTTTTATTTTTGGGTTGTTTTTTAATCATTGTTTATTTGGATAAGCTCGGATCCGAGACTAACTGGGACGGTGAACGTACTTTCGTTATTTGGGTAACAATAGGCCGAGGCGAGAAAGGACACGCCCACAATCCCTCGTTCAGTGCCGAGCTTTGTGCATGCGTGTCGACGAAATTTCAACTACAAATTTGTACACAAAAACTGTCACAATTCGGACCTAATTTAGCCTCAGATTAACAGATAATTAGATCTCTTTGATATACCAAAAGTCATTCACTTGGGGTTTTTGAGTATGCTGATTCAGGTGAGGTACTTTTCAATGCTTTTTAACGTAGATTTGAAAACTTAGATTTTCCTTTTGGTAACCCTACTAGAAATAAGAAGTTTAGATATAATAGAAAAAGATCGTAACATTTTATTATGAAAACAGGATTTGAAATGTTGATACACTGCTGTCACTGGCTCAATGAATTTTGCCCATTTTGTGTGTTGGCAGAATAGGAAATGTGTTAAACGCAAACCCGTTGCGATCGCTAGATGAAGCGTTTGGTCTCACGTAAGGTCTCCCGATTCCAATCAGTCCCGCGCCGACATTTGACAATAAAGCCTAGGAGCACCTCAAAAAGAAATAACAAACACATTTCTTAATATGTGGGACTGCGACGAAGTCCACTGCTCTGTGCTGAAATCACGTTTGTCTAAGGCTGTACGGCACTGATTAAAATTTTGCGCGGGAGAGGCAAGAGGCAAAGACGAAATAATTGATGAATTATTTTAAAATCAGTCAAAAATATTTGACTTATGATGATTAAGATATTCAAAATTTGACAAATAGAGAAACACTCACGATGTACTGACGAAAACAAGCGCGATCGAGCATTAGATTTCGAGTCGTTTCGACCATCAAAAAATTCGCGATGCAGAACTCGGCTTTCTATCCTGGAATATTCGACCCGGCCCCACATAAGGCATGAAATGACGCAAAATTAGGCGAAGATAGGATAATCTATGTGACGTCACTCCCATGTTGTTTAGTTGAGTTGAGTGGAAATGGAATAAAACCCAAAATGAAACTTGAATATCAGATCTCTACCTAAAGGCCCTACACGGTGCGGGCTATGTGCATTCCGTGATGATGTGCAGTGACACAACCAAAATATGCCACAGTCTCAGCTAGGCTGCAAGCCCCGGGGGCCACTTCCAGTTGAGGAGTGGATACCATGCGCGACCATGGGGTCTCGAAAGCACCCTAAACACGTATTTTCCATATTCTGAAAATGCACCCCCAAACTACCCTTAACAAGTATTGAAAACAAAACGATACTCTTTAATCCCCCGGGGGCCGGGGGGCGGTCACTCTCCACATGGACTGCTACCAACCCGTGTCCGACAACCTCAGAAATGCACCCTAAACGGCGTAACTACATTAACTAAATTTTCAACCCTAAATGACGTAACCCATGAAAAATTAAGCCACCCTAGCTAAGTGGCGTTAACAGGGAAAAGCTCCTAATTCGATACCTTAAGTAAAAATTTTGAAATCGATTAATTTGGTACCATACATACAACAGGTACAACAGTGAGGCCAGCATAGTTTGCTCTCAATGACGCCTAATAGCCACTTTGAATAGCCATCTTTTAGCCTACATTATTTAATGCAAGTGATGCTGCTTGCCTTGACTGACTGATGCATCACCATTCGTTTTACAAATTTCATCAAAACTTTTTAAAAAAATGGAATCTATACCAGTTAATGTGTTATAAAATACATACATTAATTAAACGTTTATCTTCTTTTTTTAATTGATAATTTAAAAAATCAATATAGGAACCCCCGTTATGAATCAAACAAAATGATAGTAAAGGCCCAGGCTAAAGGCCTAAATAGGCGTGCTGCCTAGTATAGAGCCGGTGTAAGACGAAACTATATTCTCTGATCTGCTGATGCGCTGGCCGGTGTGTGCGAGGATTATTTTGTATCCCTTAAAATCACGCCCTTCAGGGTATTAATGGCTTAGGTCTGCTCCCGAATCTTCTCAAATTTGCAACCCTAAATGGCGGGAAATGGCGTAGATCTATTCTTCATATTTGGAACCCTCAATGGCGTAATCTTCGTAACCCGAAATTAGCAACCCTAAATGGCGTGAAGAGAGAAAAGGCTATCCTAAACGGCGACTTGCAGCGAATGGTCCTGAAATGCAACCCTTTTTGCCAAAGACGTCGACGCTGCCTGATGAGTGCCTGAAATGGGACCCTTTTCGACGCTTTTTCTGGACGCGGGTGCGTAGCAGGTCATGTGGAGAGTGACCCCCTTTGGTGACCCCCCCTCCCCCGGGAATTGAACCCCTAAACAAGTACAGCGATATATTGTCACGTACGGGTCCGTCGGTCGTCGGTTTACCTTTATACACACCATTTGGTTCCGTACGGCTCCACCTTCCACACTCGCGCAAATCGGACTCTAAACACGTAGTACTGGGGCGAAAAGGACATCCTTTATCAAACATTTTAATTTTGTTTTATCATCCCCGAAAATTTGACCCTAAATGCGTAGCTTTCCTAGCGAAAGAGACACCCTTTTTTCATTATTTTGGTGTTTTTGATACCCTTATCACGTTACGTACGTAACGTGCTCTATCGTGAAAAAGACATCATTTTTACGTGTTTTTTGGTCGCGCATGGTATCCACTCGTCAATGTAAATGGCCCCCGGGCTGCAAGCTAAGCTCATATTCATTTGACACTTCAAAACCAAAATAATACCATGTCTAGAGTAAAATACAAACGCACATGCTGTCTTTCTGTGTCAAAGAAGGAGAGCCAGGCACAATCTATCCTTTTCACTACTCAGACTGCTTCATAACGGTCCCGAAATGCGTGATAAAACTTCTTCATTGTGTGATAACGATTGACACTGTGTTCACATAATGTTTGCAACTATGAAATCCGTTTTTCACAATGTGTTTACTCATGGGCCCACACCGGGCCCAGTGAAGCCAGACTACTGAATTGCCAGAATCACTCTTCATGTGAAGAAGAAATCCTACTATTAGAAAATTTATCCTTAAAATAAAGAAGTTCCTGCAGCAGAGTCTCGAGAACGGCCGGCCAGTAATCTTACCAGATTGCGTAATCTTACAGGAATTACGCATGGTCAATAGGTGAAAATCAGACAAGCACAATGCTGAAAATTTCATCAAAATCGGATGTAAAATAAGAAAGTTATGACATTTCAAAGTTTCGCTTATTTTTAATAAAATAGTTACTAGTATATGAACAAACCAGTTACATCCAAATGAGAGATTTGATGATGTCACTCACTCACTATTTCTTTTTTTTTTATTGTTCGAATTATACAATATTTCAATTTTTACGAATTTGACGATTATAGGACCTCCTTGCCTGAAGTACAAAATGTTAAAATAATGGAACTCCACATGTTCAGGGAGGAATGAAACTTCATTTCACATGACAATGAAAAGAAAATAACAATATTTCATATAATAAAATACAAAAGAAATAGTGAGTGAGTGATGTCATCAACTCTCTCATTTGGATGTAACTGGCTCGTTCATCTAACTATTTTGTTGAAAATAAGCGAAACTTTAAAATGCCATAACTTTATCCGATTTTGATGAAATTTTCATTGTTATGCTTGTTGAATTTTTCTCTTTTTATTCAAATCAAGTTTTTGTTGGGGTGGACTTGTCCTTTAAATTTGAATGAAAAGGTAATTGCTAATTTTGAGGAAAAACTTATTTGATTAAATCTAAGTTATTGATTTCTATATAACAAAAATTCAATAGAAAATTTATCACTATAAATTAATGTCCGAATCTTATAAGTACATATTTCCCGTACTACATGCTGCCTATATGTCTCGATCTAAAAAAAACAAAACAAACAAATTATGTGCTCACAGTACATCTTTATAGATAATGTAGGGCTACCGGTTCCGTTTTCAGGTCTCTGACTGAAACTAAAGTCCCTTCTGACAGCTAGCCAATAGTTAGTTTCGGTCATGTTCGCTCATTTAGTTTACGTAGCAGACGATGCTAGCCTGCTATATAGTATGTAGTATACTTACGCAGATCGATATTTTGCTTCCTCTGTATAGCTATATTATAGATATCAGTAGGCATAGTTATAGTACAAAAACATTGTTACTTTCAACATCAAATGCGTTAATTAAGTTTGTTTGGACTGTATTAATTGTTTCGAAAGAAAGGCGTCTAGGAACGGAAATTATCATACGTTAGTCACGTGACGTTGTACACAGAAATATGCCATGTTCTGCCTGCCCGATCTCAAAGTTTGGGAGAAAAATGAGATGTAACTAGTATACCAGTCATACAGTATTATAATTATATCAAACTGTAGGTAATCTATTTATCATTGAGATGACAATCAATCTCGACCTTTTTTACCCTTATGGATATTCCAATGGGAAAACGAAGGTGCCAGTGTCTCTAAAATATGTGTGATTTCAGACCGTTTGCCATTGCAAAATGAACAGCAAGTCGTAAATAGTAAATTAATTGAATGATATTTACATCAAATCACTAGCGTACCTACCGGGGGGCAGGGGACAGTCTACCCCCCCCCCCCCTGACGAGCCACAACCAATGCAAAGGACGTATCCCTGCCCGCCCTGATGAGCTTGAAAACGTTTTTTTGCCCCCCCCCCCCGCTGACGAGCTTGAATACCCTTTTTGCCCCCCCCCCCTGACGAGCTTGAAGACCTTTTTTTTTGCTTGTCAAATTTTTTCGGCGGACGGTTTTGCCCCCCTGTGGAAAATCCTAGGTACGCTACTGCAAATTTATGGAATTTGATAACATTTTCACACTATTATCAATCTGGTGTGAGATTATTAATATATACCCGGATTTTTGCAACATTACCTTCATGAAAACCACTGGATGAAATATATATATATACAGTGGCGTAACTACGGGGGGCATGGGGGGCACGTGCCCCCCCCCCCCAATCGGCTAACAAAAAAACGGGGAAAAGGAGAAAAAGAGGGAGAAAGGAAGAGAAACGTAGTGGAAAAGAAGAAATTATTGTTCATTATAATGTTATATTATATCATAATTATATTTTGTTATATTACATAAGAAACATTTTTTTCTCATAACTTTATGAAACACACTTTGCATAGGGCCTATGTCTTTATTGTTCCTGGTGCTCGCATTGTCTGTTTAACGAGATACATAATCCTGTTATACTAAAACCACCCGTTTTCAAGTCAACGTACACCAAACTGCCAAATATATTTCCTCGCACTTCGAGTTATTATAGTGTAGGCTACAATAGTATGCTTCTTTTTCATGACTACTTAAAGTGATTGCCCCGTTTTAAGGTCTTAATATAAAACATTTCCTGTCCGTGCTTACGTTCGCATTAGTGGATTTGTGAAATATGTCTGCTCTCCATGAATCCCTAGAATCAGTCCTTAAAATGTCCCTTTTTCGATCTGAATATCAAAAATTGTCAGCTCGCGCTTCGCACACGCATCATTTGGTTAGTGAACTACGTATGGTCTTCGTGAATTCCTACAAACAAGCCTTAAAATGCCCCCTTCGGGTGTGAATTTCCTAAATTTTCTGCTCGCGCTTCGCGCTCACAAGATTTCATTAGTGAGATGGGTATGTTAATCATGATTACAAGTGCTTTATGTGCATGTTTAGATGTAATTCTAACAAAATCAGCAAGTGCTTATTGGCACTCGCATTAGATGACTATGGTGAGATGTGCATACTCTTAATGGATTCCTAAAATATAGTCCTCCAAATCTTCCTGTTTGGAGGGTCAATATTTACAAAAATTTCAGCTCGCGCTTCGCGCTCGCATTATTTAGCAAGACAGGTACGTATCATTACAAAAGATTGATTATAATTTCCCTATTTAGGTCTGAATATCAAAAATTTTAAGCTCGCGCTTCCGCTTAATGGCACTGTCCTTAACGCAACTGGGCGCGCTTCGCGCGCTCACTAAGTGACTCATACTTTTTGCTGGTGCCCCCCCCCCCCCGCAAATGCCGTGACCCACGGTACGCCACTGTATACATGTATATATACATGATATAAATAGGCCCGTATCTTAGCTCGCGTGCTTCGTCACACGCATTATGAATTTTAACATCGATATCTAATATTCATTATATTCTGCAGTAAAGAATAAAGCTAAGATGTACTTCATTGTGGTCTAGCCTGGCAGGGAATGGATGAAAACACTTCTCAGCCCCGCATCCCCCTCCCTTGGCAAAATGACTGAATTTTCCCTAGCTGCATCCCCTCTAGTCATGCTAGTGTTTCGATCTGCCGGTAATGCCAATGAGAGTAGGCCTATAAATCTATAACTTAGTTGAACAAGCAAGAATTTCAGTAGACAGCTGCAGCCGTCTGTTTCGAGGAGTTTTTTTAAATACATTTTATTTATTTATTCTTTTTTTTTGTGAGTGGAGCCAACGGAATAAACAATATAACTAGAGACCGAAGATTTTACTTTAGTCTTGTATTTCGGCAACCATACATCTCTCTAAGACGGTCGAATAATTTAGGGTGAAGGGTCGGGCTAGGCTGGCTGTTTATGGGCAAATTGCTGGTAGAGATGTCTAATAGATCGACACTTCGTCGGATCGGCCGGCCGGCCGCGCCGCGCCGGATTAAATACTAGTACCATAGTTGCCAGAGTTGGCATAATTATGCTTTTTGGCATAATTTGGACCGCTTCAGCATCTGGCATTATGCTTGGCATAATTTGACAAAATTTAGCATAATTTTAGCATAATTTGGACTTTTTTGGTGAAACCATGTGGGGGCACGTGCCCCCCCCCCCCCTAATCGGCTGGCCAAAAAAAAAACGGGGAAAAGGAGAAAAAGAGGGAAAAAGGAAGAGAAACGTAGTGGGGGAAAGAAGAAATTGTTTATCATAGTATTATATTATGTTATGTAACATAAGAAGCATTTTTTCACAACTTTACTTTTTTGCTTAATTGTGTCTTCATTGTTCCTGGCGCTCACATAGACTTTTTAACGAGATATATAAAACTGCTGTACTAAAGCCTCCCGTTTTCAAATCAATGTACAACGAAATAATACATTTCCTCTCAATTAGAGTTATTATTGTTTTAAGTAGTAATATATTCTTTTTTATGACTACTGAAAGTTATTGCCCTATTTTAAGGTCTTAATATAAAACATTTCCTGTCCGTGCTAACGTTCGCATTAGTGGATTGGTGAGATTTCTGCTCTTCATGAACTAAAATCAGTCCTTAAATGTCGATTTTTCTGATCTGAATATCAAAAAATTTTAGCTCGCGCTTCGCGCTCGCAGTATTTCATTAGTGAGATGCGTATGATAATCATGATTACAATGACTTCAAAAAGTGCTCCATGTGTTTAGATATAATTCTAACAAAATCAGCAAGCGCTAGGCACTTACATTAGATTACTACACTGTTAGAAAAAATAGAAGAAGTTCCTGCAGCAGAGTCTCGAGAACACCTGTAATCTTACCGAATTGCGTAATCTTACAGGAAATTGGTATTTGATGTATGGAATCTTACAAATTTCCTTGAATAAAACACCCTTTTCCCCTTTTTTAAACAGACCTGTTCTGTTAAATTGCAGAAAAATTCTTGTTTTATGAATTTACAGAATGATTATTACGCAATTCGGTAAGATTACAGGTGTTCTCGAGACTCTGCTGCAGGAACTTCTTTTATTTTTTCTAACAGTGTATGGTGAGATATGTATACTCTGACTAAATGGATTCGTAACTATAGTCCTTAAAATATCCATGTTTGGGGTCAATATATACAAAAATTTCAGCTCGCGCTTCGCGCTCGCATCATTTGGTTAGTCAAATACGTAAGGTCTTAGAGAATTCCTACAAACAACCCTTAGAATGCCCCTCTTCAGGTCTATATTTCCTAAATTTTCAGCTCGCACTTTCGCGCTTGCAGTATTTGATTAGTAAGATACGTATGATAATCATGATTACATGACTACAAAAGGTGCTTCATGACTGTGTTTAGATGTAATTCTAACAATTTAAATCAGCAAAGGATGGCACTATAGCATTAGATGACTATGGTGAGATATTTATACTCTTAATGGATTCTAACATATAATCCTTAAAATTTCCTTGTTTAGGGTCAGTATATACAAAAATTTTAGCTCGCGCTTCGCGCTCGCATTGTTTGTTTAACGAGACAGTTAAGTATCATGATTACAAAACAATTCGCTTATAATGTCAATTTTTAGCCCTCAATATCAAAAATTTTCAGCTCACGCTCGCATTATTTAATCAGTGAGATACATATTCGTTTGATGGCACTGCATGTCCTTAAAATATCTCTATTAGGTCAGTATACCTGACAACTGAGCGCGCTTCGCGCGCTCCCTAAGTGACCCGAATTTTTTGCTGGTGCCCCCCCCCCCAATGCCATGTCCCACGGTACGCCACTGGCAAGTCTAATTATCTGTTTTTAGAATTGATGTTCGAAATTTGTTTAAACTTTTTTTTTCCAGATGTCTTGTTAAACCTTAAACTTGAATGTTGTAGGTGTTTTCAGATGCCTTGATATACCTTATAAACTTGAATGGTTTAGGTACATGTGTCATCAGATGCCTTGGACCTTTGACTTGACTTCTGTGTTTTCACTTTCCACATGCCTTTTTATACATTAAACTTGAAACTCGTGTGTTCAGATACCTTGATATACCGGGTACATCAGGGCCGTCGCCAGGGGGGGTGCGGAGGGTGCGAACGCACCCCCCTTCAGAACCAAAAAAAAAAAATTAAAAAAAAAAAAAAAAAAAAAAAACCCCGGAGGGGGGGGTAGGGATACTTGAGGGCTCTTTTGAAAAAGATCTGGCCGGCGGGCTATATAACTGCATGAAATTGAGTTAATATGTTGTTATTTGTGTTTTTGTGTTTTTTTTTCATAAAAAGCACCCCCCTAGAAAAAAGCTGGTGACGGCCCTGTACATACATGAAACTTGCTGCTGTCTTTCCACTTGTCTTTTTTATACATTACACTTGAATTTTACTATGAGATGCCTTGCCATACCTCAAACTTGACGACTTGTTATACCTCAAACTTTACTTTTGTAGTTATTTTCATATGCTTTGCAAACTTTGACAACTAACAAATATACATGCCTTGTTATATCTTATTAAGTAACTGCATAGCCTTACAACCAATTCTATTCAAAACCAAAAAGAGGTACTCCCTCCCGTTAGTGTGCGATTTGCAGAATCTAGCTTATATGTCGGTCAATTCCCATGTAAAATGTATGCAGTTGGCAAGTACATGTGTACTCCTGTTTTCATGAAGTAAGACTGTTATCTGCTTCTGAATTTTGGTAGCTATGTAATTGTTATACATGTTGGTAGATGCATTGTTATGCTTGTATATAGATTTGATATTAAGTCACGAGTTTAAAGGTCAGAAGTCTGAGGTATTTCATTTTGTGCATGCACACATTATAGATTATATCAAAATACTTATGTTGACTCAGGGTCTCTGTGAAAATACCTCACAAATAAGCTGCAGATGCCAATAATTATACCAGACATCTATATGCGTCATTTTGTGTTGTTCTTTCTCTGGTTGTAATTCAGTTGTGCATAGCGCATGACAGATGTTGATTCATGATGTCATAATCGCAGTTAAAGAACAAATGGGTTGAGAAAAAAATATACCATTTTTAAATTTCATTTTAAGCAGTCACAAAATTTCAGACAGAAATATTCAATAATGTTGTTAATCGTCTTTTATAGATTTGAAGCAATTCCTGCAGCATCATACAGAAAAAAGATATAACATGAATTTTACATGCTTACGACAAGAAAGTTTCCCCCTCGGTTACTATGTCAACCAAGTATTCCCATGCAGGATCTAAAAAACTTATTTTGAATATAGAACTATACCCCTTTTCAGCAAGCTTGACTATTTTGTTTATTAAAGATTAGAAAGACAGGCAGGGTGTGAGTGGCGATGCAAGGCTGGATGCATTTTGTGTGTGTGTGGGGGGGGGGGAGGGGGGGCTCAGGCCAATATTTTGTTTATGTTTTTTTTTAAGTCATCACAATCTGGACAAGATACATACAGGTTTTCATACCCGCCCGCCGCCCCTTCTTTCAGGCTTCTCCCAGTGCATGAGAACCGTGCAAGTCATTACATTTTTGCATCTACTTAGCAAATTGATTATTGTAATTAAATTGTCAATTTTTTTTATTATTTTTTTATATTTGATTTTATAATTTTCAAAAAAAAATCAAATTTTATTTTTCAATTTTTTGTTTTTTTAATAGTTTTTATTTTATTTATATAGACATATTTATTTATTTCATTTGATTTCAAAAAATTGTTAAGTCATCTCACCCATTTTTGCATAAATTTTAGCGTAGTTTAGTATTTTTTGCTGCTCCATGTTGTTATTTCATTTGGCATAATTTTAGCATAATTTTGCGGTCCTCCCTAGCATAATTTCATTTTGAGCGCTGGCCACACTGACTAGTACCGGTAAACGGCAGCCGCTCGACTCTCTAGACTATAGTCTAGAGTATAGTCTATCATCAATTTGGTTGGTGCAAGAATTTGACGAAAAACGTTACTTAAATATAAACAGTGATAGAAGTTGGAGCCTAGCAGTCTAACAGTTACAGCTGATAAGTGATAGAAGTTGGGGTAGGCCTAGGCTTGTTATATTAAATGTTTGTGACAGACTGCTACTTGCTAGTGATCTTTTGCATCCCGGTGAAGTAAATTGGTATTTCACAACCCACGCTCGCGGGCGCGGCTGGTTGCTGCGGCGCGAGATCCGCTAGAAGGAAGTTATGCTGAGCATCGTGGGTGCGAAAGTGCACTAGCGCCTAGCCAGGCGGCTCCTAGAGAGTAAAAATCATTTTTACTCTCATACGAAGCCAGGTCTTCCTTCTCATTGACCCACACATAGGAAGCCAAAACCTGAAACTTTCACCCCCGACTCTTCTACTTTCCTTCTAAAAGATCTAGGCTAGAATAGATCTAACTAATGTTATCGGATCAAAAATAAGATCGAAAATCGGATCGGCAGTTAAGTTAAGCTTCTAAAATCGAAATCGAATCGGCGATGTTTAAAAACAAAGGAATACATCAAAATTTTGATCGCGGTCGCGCGCATCTTCCTGACAAAGTCACAAAGAAGAATGCATTGGAATGGAAGTCGCCAACATGCGCGATCGTTTGGAACATGTTTTAAAGGGGTTTTGAGGTGTTATTGCTTTAAAATAAACAGAGTGATTTTTATTAGAAAGATAAACGAAAGACGCATCTTCCGAGCAAAGGCGCAAAGGAAAATAAAATGAAAATATTTCTCATAGATCACAGGTTAATGAACAATCGGCGGGATATCTTTTATAAGTATTTTTGGGTGATAGCGATTTAGAATTATTGGAATGATCTCGTACGACGCATCATCTTAAAGTCACAAGTGCAATCAAAATGTAGTAGAAGACGCAAGCACGCACAATGAGCTCCGTCGATAGTACGCCTTTTAAAAGTTCACGGCGGCGTCCGCTATCACCACAAGGTTGAAAATAGAATGTATAATTGTATATCATCCTATAATAGATACGATGTAAGAGAGTAATGCAATGAGCTCCGTCGATAGTACGACTTTTAAAAGTTCACGGCAACGTCTGCTATCACCACGAGGTTGAAAATAGAATGTATATCATCCTAAACGATGTAAGAGAGTAACGCAATGAGCTCCGTCGATAATACGACTTTTAGAAGTTCACGGCGGGGTCCGCTATCACCACAAGGTTGAAGAGAAGATTTATATGATCATAAACGATGTAAGAGAGTAGCGCAATGAGCTCCGTCATTATCACGATCTTTACAAGTTCACGGTGGGGTCCACTATCACCACGAGGTTGAAAATAGAATGTATATATCATCCTAAACGATGTAAGAGTGTAACGCAATGAGCTCCGTCAATAGTACGACTTTTAAAAGTTCACGGCGGGGTCCGCTATCACCACGAGGTTGAAAAGAAGATTCATATCATCATAAACGATGTGAGAGAGTAGCGCAGTGATCTTCGTCAGTAATACGACCTTTAAAAATTTCACGGCGGCATCTGCTATCACCCTGAGTTGAAAGAGAAGATATCTATCCTCTTAAACATCGACAGAGATAATACCGCGTCTTTCTCCCTGAATAATGCGACCTCTAAATAGCTAGCACCTGAAAAACAATCTTGAAATATGTTCTGAACAATCACGCACTGTAACTAGATCTACGCCGATTTTTTATTTTCGATTTTTTCCTTCAAGGGGCATGATCGAAGATTCGCAAGTGATCGCCGATTGTGGTGAAATCGAATGGAATCGGTTGCCGATTGCAAAATCGGTTACAAGCTTATCTTAGATCTATCCCTCAATCATGTACATCGGATGGGATAAAACTTCATTTCCGACATTTCTACGCTCTCGTTATTTTTTAACAAGAATTCATCAAAAAAATGAGAAAAATATTGTGAAAAGATGGAAGAGACTTGCCCGATGTTTACGCCGCCATCTTATTTCCTATTGTTCTTCGCCAATGTTACAGACGCGTGCGTCGGGTAACGGCGTAAACGTGTCGATGGCGGCATAAACATCCTATGGTCCTTCCTTGCAAGATATGGAGTACAGAAGAAAGAGAGGAGACATGATTCAAGTGTATAAGATCACTCATGAAGTCAACAGGCTTAACCCAGACCACTTTTTTTCAAGTAGCTGACAGTACTACAAGAGGTCATAGATACAAACTTGTAAAGCCAAGATGCAGAACAAATGTGAGAAAGCAAGCATTTAGTCATCGAGTAGTCAATGATTGGAACTCTCTCCCAGCTGAGGTAGTTGAAGCTCCCACAGTAGACACCTTCAAAATCAGGCTAGACCGATACTGGCAAGATAAGCATTATGATTCCCACTACTCTTAGATATGAAAAGTCAATTTTCACCAACTTGCCCCACTGCCTCCTTAATTTATTGAAGCATGATGGAAGATGACTAAATTAGAAGATAGATCTGGAAGCTCGACTACTAATTCAGCATTCTTCCAGTATTTGCGGTAAGGTAAGGTAATATGTTGCCGGAGTGACATAGCTGGCATTGGCATGGTGATCCATCTACATTCAACAGATGACTCTCAATTGCATGTTCTCATGCTGTTCCGAACAGGTGTTTGGAGAAATGACACCGAGAGCATTCTGGCTAACAGAGTGAAATTTACTCCAATGATGTATGGCCAAAACCACCAGAAGTACTACCAGGAGATACTTTTTCGAGATATGCTTGATCAGGTAAATATTTATAGAGCATGTTTAATCTTGTAAAACACACACTGTAGTATTTGAGTGGACCCAAATGCCATTTGTGAGTATACAGTACTCTAATTTATTCTGAAATACACGTCTAGTTTTTTGTGAATATTATAGTTTTAATTTGGCAAATGTGTTAGTGAGGTATGCCCAAAGATAGATCATGTCAAATTTTCAGATTTTCCTTATTATCTTTCAAATTGCATCTTGCTTCCTTCTGAGGACAACATATGTCATAGGAAATAATAATTCACACCACATACATGTATGCCAAGGTCGGGAGGAGATCATGTGAAATCTGTAAAATAAAGGGGAAAATCTGAAAATTTGTTTACAAAACAAATGGAGAGTTATCCACAAAATCAACCATTTTAAAGCACGTTTGCCAATTTGAGGATCTCCATAGAAAGTACAACAAGACTTTTTAAACGGCCATAACTTGCTTATTTCATAAACGATCTGGATGAAACTTTTATTAATTGTTCCTCTCATTTTACTCTTTCCAGTAAGATTGCTTATCTTCTTGGGTTTTGGTTTCCTTTAATGGCTTCATTCTGTTCGGTTAGCCAAACTGGGAAAGCTTGTGCTTATTAGGGTGGAGGTGCTTGCCTTAAAGTGATCAACAAGAATGCGAAGTCTTGGATGAAGTTGACTGGTGTACCCAGTGATGAAAGGTGGAAAATGTGTCTATAGAAACTTAGAAAAACTGAAAAAGGTTTTGTACACTTTCCTTATTTTACGATCAGTAAGAGAAGAAATAAACTACTCAAGAAAGTAAATTTCAAAGTTGAATAAACATATTTATTAACAGACAGGAATGTGAATATAAATTTTGAGATCTTTTCCACAAAACATGCACGACATAAACCTTGTTAACAGACTAGCATATAAAATATCAGCAAATAAGCTTGAACATGTATGAAGTTAAAAATAATAAAAAAAATCTTGCAACTTTAAACACAGCAATATTCATGTAAAAATTACTCTATCATGTACTGTAGGAAAGTTGTTAAACGGTACTTTTTATATAAAGCAAAAGATGAATATCCGTTATGCATAATGCTTTCCAAACAGGAGTGTTTCATAAAGCTGTTCTTAAAGTTAAGAGCGACTTTAAGAATGATTGGGGAACCTTTTTCATGTGCTAAATAAACACCAATGAACATTTTATGATGTATATCATTTATCACAAGAAACTAAAGGATCAGTTCTTTTTAAAGCAATTTTTATAATTTTTGCATGAGCTTCTTGTGTGTGGTTTGAAATCTTTAAAATGACTATTTCATGACTGCAGTATTACAAACAACTAAATAAAGCAGTCCACAGTTTATTATTAGGCAAGTAAAGATGTTACTTCTTTTAACGAATACTAGAATACATAATAGATATATATGTAAGGCTGAGAAAGGGATATTAAAACATACTAAATGAGTTTATTAGGCAAGTTATGGTATACCAGTAACTTACGATTTACAAAAATACACATCCTAAAAGATACTTAACTACATGCGATAAGACTTTGGCATCAGGATAAGACTTTGGTGGTTTTGGGGAGGCAGTTTCAAGGTGTTTGCTCTAATGATTAGGGCAAATGAGCGTAATCTTTTCAGCCTCCTTTTTACTTGTCACTTTTCTGCCTACACAGGCGGCATGGGCCCATTTGTCACGGTTTTCTCCGTCGCAGCCAAGCCAAGTGACTTGCAGTCCTTTTGTTTTCTCGATGTCTAAGTCTTTACCACTTCCGTATATCACTCGGAACACCTAGTATCGATTCTGGTTTGGAGATTTTGCAGCCATTGCCTTTACAGATTTCTTCTGTTTCCCAGGCAGGGAATGCACAGGTGGTGTCACAGATGGTTGGCTTGTTCCTCCTTGTCTTCTTTGGGGCGTTTGCTTTTGACCTGAGCCTTGGTGGATTCCGTGGCACCGAAGACTCTCCTACCTGCTTTGGGGTTCTTACTTCACCGGAGCCTTGGTTGATTTCGTGGCACCAAAGACTCCAACCTGCATAGCAAGAGCACTTTGCTGCCTCTGTTTGGAAGTTGATTCGAAGACGTGTCTTCTCCCTGATTCCATTCCAAGATAATGCTTACATTTGCATTCGTTTGGATGTGAAGCATGATTACCTTCATAAAAACAATGAGAAATGTTATACATACATATAATCTTATATCTTAAGTGTGAATTTGGGCATTTAGATAACTTAATACTGTACATGTACATCACTGGAAAAAAATCTTATATAAAATGCATTGAGAGAAATAATCAATGAAATTAACTTTCTATATTATTTCCAGGTGAGAAAGGGATATAAAACATAAAATGAGTTTATTAGGCAAGTTATGGTATAACTTTTACGAATACAAAAATACACATGTACTAATAGATATATTTGTAAGGCTAAGAAAAGGCTATTAAAACATACTAAAGTAAATGAGAGTAGACTTTGGCATCAGGATAAGACTTTGTTGGTTTTGGGGGAGGCAGCTTCAAGGCGTTTGCTCTAATGATAAGGGCAAATGAGTGGAATCTTTTCAGCGTCATTTTTACTTTTCACTTTTTTGCCTCCACAGGCGGCATGTGCCCATTTGTCACAGTTTTCTTGGTTGCAGCCAAGCCATGTGGCTTGCAGTCCTTTTGTTTTCTCGATCTTTTAGTCAGTCTTTACCACTTCAGTATATCACTCGGAACACATAGTATCGATCCTGGTTTGGGGATTTTGCAGACATTGCCTTTACTGATTTCTTCTGTTTCCCAGGCAGGGAATGCACAGGTAGTGTCACAGATGGTTGGCTTGTCGCTCCTTGTCTTTGGGGCATCTTCGTTTGGGGTGTTTACTTTTGACCAGAGCCTTGGTGGATTCCGTGGCACCGAAGAATCTCCTACCTGCTTTGTGGTGTTTACTTTTGACCTGAGCCTTCGTTGTTTCCGTGGCACCAAAGACTCTCCAACCTTCACAGCAAAAGGTCTTTGCTGCCTCTGTTTGGGAGTCGATTCGAAGATGTGTCTTCTCCCAGATTCAGATTCCAAGATAATGCTTACATTTGCATTCGTTTGGATGTGAAACATGATTACCTACATAAAAACAATGAGGAATGGTATACATACATAATCTTATATCTAAAGTGTAAATTTGGGCCTTTAGAGAGAACAACATACATCAATTAAAAAATCTTACATAAAATGCATTGATAGAAATAATAAAAAATCGACTTTCTATATTATCTCCAGGTGAGAGGAGCAACACTCTCTGATGTCAAGATGACGCTTGAACAAATCAAGCTACAGAAACCAAGATTTCCAGCAAAGAAGTTAAACGGACAAGGGCAGTGATCCGTAAGGCAAATTATCTGATGACTCCGAAAAATGAAAAAGTGCACACAAGTATGGATGGGAAGACCAAACTAAACCCTTACCTAGTCACCTTCTCCACGACGGCAAAGGAAATCACCAAGAACTATGTAGAATGTGCAAAAGCGGGCCACCCCCCCAGGCACGCTGAGCGATTTTATAGAATTAACCAATCCTGTGGAAAACGTGAACATCGGTGAAATCAGAAAGAAAATACTGGAGATACTAGAGGACCGGCCAATTAATGTAGCTGAGCGATATCAGTCAAGCTACATCAAATCTACCAAGTCTGCTTAAAAAAACATATTTGAACTTTATACTCTTTAGTTGAGGAACTAGAGCAACAAGCCAGTGAAGGAGAAGAAGATGAAGATTACGTAATCATGATATTAGGCTTTATTCTAACACTTTTAATGAGCAAAAAAATCAACTCACACTGTTGATGATCCTCTTTCTCCTTTCAGAAAAGCTTTAGGTTTTTTTGTCATTTAGTCTTGAAGCATCGACCTTCTAATACCTTTCCAACTGTTAAAGACAGAAGAGTTAGAATGCATTGGTTATAATGATGAAATAATGAATTACTTCTTAACATTTTCTTTTAAGAAATTTACATTTCATACTTGTATATACATGTATACTGATTTATATGTCCTTGCATGTCATGGAATAACATACTTCCTTTAATCTGTCATATGGCATCTCCCTTTCCACTCTGATCATTTAACCCCTCTTCTTCCTGTCTGGTCTCAACAGTCATTTCATTATTGTCTGATATTTCCAGAAAGAAAAATTTATATTTTACCTTTAAATTGTCACCAGAAAGAATTCATGAAATAATTTTTACAGTCCAGCATTTAAAGGGGGAGTGAACTGTGTGTGGTCTCTCATTGACTGTTATAAATACATAGTCTTAAAATATACATTTTCAGATATCTGCTAATACTTCAGAGAATAAATTTATCTATAATTGTATTTGTATAGAGAAACTTAAATGTTTTGAGAGGAAAGGTAATTGTTTTGCTACTTGGTTACATAATTATTGTGATATGATATGTATTGAGTTGTTAATTAGCATGTTATCATTCAAGTATGAGTACTTGAGGACTCCAGGTGGCACTATTTTTTGGTATCTGCTTTAAAATTATCTGAATTCAGATTGATGAGATTAAATTGAACTACCCCACCACAGATCTATTTTACAGATTGTATGATTTTGATAATCTCATTCTCAGTAAAATATAAAATCTATGTACCACCACCATCTTCATTTGTTTCTTCAGCCACGGGCTCCCAAACCAAAAACGGTTTCCCGCTCGGGAGACAGTCTCTGATATCGGCCGTGCGCCCCTACTGTTGATGTAGATTAAGAATAAAAGTGGGCCTAATACAGTCCCTTGTGGGACCCCGGATATTACTAGGTGCCATTTTGTGGTTACCCCATTGATGATAACACGATGCTGGGTCAAGAACATATTAATCCAGTTCGGAACTGTATTTCTAGTGCCATAACGGTGTAATTTTTATTTAAGCCTAACATGAGGCACGCAGTAGAAGGCTTTGGTGAAGTCCAAAGTTGCAGCATCGATTTGTTGGGAGTTCAGTTGTCGATTCCTTCCGTCCAGTCATTGACAACTGATGAATTTTCCTCATTCCTCCAATATTTTTTGTTGTATTTTTACATCAAACTTTTATTCAGGGTGAACTTCCCCTTTAACTTTGTAAACCTCTCTCTGTGACTGTGTCTGGAATGGATGTGGTCATGTGATCTTGTGCGCTCTCGCTGTGCATGCCTCAAAGGCAAAGACAATGGAAGTAGAAAGATGTTATTGTTACCAGCTCTAACAAAATATAAACCGGTCACCTACTTTGCGATAAGCCCATTTGTGATCTGTTCTTATTTTTCAGTTTACTCGCCAGGTTGGGAATTATTATTTCTTATCCACCAGTCAAGTCTAGAGCAATCGAATTCGAAAGCATATTCTGAGCATGTTATATTTGTGAGATTGGTGGAATGTAAAAAATATGCGCACAATTTTTTTAATTAGAAAAATAATGCTTGAAAGCATATAACTCTTAGGGGCTATTTTTTTTCACACTGGGGCGATTGCAGAATTTTGGGGGCTATTTCTTTCATTTGAAGGTCTAAGTACTTTTAAGGGGTAAAGTGTAACTGTGCAGTAAAACTTAAAATCACATTCTTCTACCACGTACAGTTAGAACATGGATCTTTCCATGATTAGAATCTTGAGTATTATTCTTGGGGTGACTCTAGAAAGAATGGTCACCCGAAAGCATGCATATGGGGAGAATTTTAGGGGCAGTTTTGGGCTGTCCTGAGGGCGAAATCACTCGTCGCCCTCTTGCATTTACTGAGCTGGACCAAGGCATGAGCATACGTGACACTAGGCCTTATGTACCCTCCCTGATATTCAATGCTTCTTTTCTTTCGCCCATTAGATATTACAATGCTTCATCATGGGGGATGAGTGGATCCAGAAGATCTCTCGAAAGAGAAATATGCCTTATTACTTCAACACGAGGACAGGAGTGACTCAATGGAATAAGCCGCCAGGACTGTCACAAAAGGTAATATGTGTCAACTAGTAATAACAATAATAATAATGATCATAATAATATGCAACATTATATAGTGCTCAATTCAATGTTAAAGGGTTGCTTACTCTCTCCATGGCTTACATGTAGCACGGCTACTCTAATCAGGCATTCGTGTATTTAAGGAATATTTCTCCCAGGTACCTGTGTGGGGGCATTGTGGTCTAGTGGTTATGATGCTCGTCTCTCAATCAGAAGGACATGGGTTCGAATCCTAGCCATGGGGTGTTTTCCTTCAGCAAGAAATTTACTCACATTGTGATGCACTCAACCCATGTGAGGTGAATGAATACCCAGCAGGATTAATTCTTGAAATGCGATGAGCGCTGAAAGGCTGCTTGAGCTAAAACTGGGGTAGTAATAATAATGTGCTTTGGAATAGTTTATTTCTTGATAGATGGCGCAATATATATGCCTATGCGCCTATTTTCATAATTATTTGATATTAATCAATTGGAGAGTAGCAAATGTAGATAAACATCTTGCCAAAGTATGGAGTGCTGCTGTAGGATTCGAACCCAGGACCTTGTGGTTCAGAGTCCAGAGACTTATCCATCGAGCCACAACTAGAAGTGTAGAAATACCAAAGCTGCCAACTAGTACTGTTTTCCAGTATTGTTAGTACTGAAAAATGAGGAGAATACTGACAGAATCATTGTAGGTGTTGTCCTTGTGCTATTTCTTTGATAATAGTTAATACTGATTTTCTCCACCAAAATGATTTTTTTTCAGCTTTTAAAGTACTGAAATGTTCTCAGTCAGGTTGACAGCTCTGCGCTTTTTTCAGGGACATTGACTCTGCATGCGAATGAGATCTAAAGTATTTGGGAAGGGATGTGTTGTCATTGCATCATCATCATGATAGTTATGATACAAATTATGGCTAGCCACAAAGACTTATTGCCAGTTTTCAGTAGCATCAATTAAAGTCAAATCAGATTAATGCAGATTTTACCACTACCAGCAAGTTTTATAAACTGCTGAAGTGTTCAATTAAAACAAATATTTGGAATGTATTGTGAATGTTTCATATTTTCTCTCACTGCAGACACGTTATGATCAGAATCTAGAGAGGAAAGAGTCCGGTGAAGAAAAAGATGAGAGAAGCGCAAAGAAGGCGAAAGAATTTTCGTCAGGGACAGGTACTGAGAGCAAGTCATCTTCCATCAAGGATTCTGCTTCAGCTTCCAAGGCAATACCTTCTGGAACTGACGCTGGTTCGTTGCCTGGGAACCAGCAGAGCCTACCAAGGGTGATACTCCCAAGGAAGAGAAGGAAGAGGAAGAAACTGTCATCGTCTTCATCCGAATATCCGCAGGAGGAATTCAAAGAAACTAAACGACCCGAGCCGGCAGATAAGTGTAATCTTTTGGCAGGGCCCCCGGCAAAACGTACCCAAGCCGTAAAACCTGTGATGAAAGACACCATTCGTCCCAAGGATGTGAACAAACCTAGGGAAGAATACCTAACTTTAAAGGAAACTAGTAGTGCTTCTCATTCTTTGGAACAGACTTCACCAGAATCTTTTTCTTTAATGGAAGTTGACCTCCCTTTGAGAACGGAGGTAAGAATTTGTGATTTTTGTCAGACTTTTGCATGCAAACATTTTCTCAAAGCAAGAATGTGGATTCTAAATTGAATACAAGTAGTATCCATTAACAAAAATATGGCTCTGTCTTGGAAGAGGCATTATGATCGCAAACTAAAGATAAATGTGTCAGTATTTTGCTTGAATGACTAGCTTTTCGTAAATATTGTACATCAGATATAATGTTGCTGGATAAGATATGAATGCATCCCACAAGTTTCTTGTTCATATGACTCCAAAGTCTTCAAAGGCAAATATGCAATAAAATGGCCCTCATGCTTCCTGTAGATTTCAAAAATCACTTGATGACATTATTGGCAATGTACAAACTGAAAAATAGTGCACATGAATTTTCATTCTTTTTTTATCAAAAGTAGCTGAGCCGTTTGTGTGGGTACCACAGGTTTTGTCCATGGCATGACTTTGCTGCGCCATGCGTAATTCACAGAATATTTCTGACTCCCTGTAGACCATATAGATACATATGAAGTCATAATTCCATTGCGCCCTCCCTCAGAGGATAGTTGCAAGAGATGCGCCACTTGCAGATCCCCAATGGATGCAAGGCAATTGTTCAGCCTCTAAGATTGCGGCATGATATCAATTCTCTCTTGTCCGTAACATGAATTGGAAAATTTGGAGGGAAATGTGCTAAATGCTGGCCAATGTGGCTTACACTTTTGTGTCACAATCATATTTTATCTTAATTTGTGCATTGATTTAAAAGAAGGACCTTAAAGTGTAGGCTTGGTGTTGATGCTGGTATTGATGATGGAAGCACAATCAGCATGTTGATTGCTTTGTTTCTAGCTCCCAATATCTGATCGGGGTTTCAAAAAATTATTAAAAGCATATTATTGATTCCTCAACACCTAAAAAGATTCATCCCAGGACCAGATGGGTGTTCATAGACAAAGCTGTTTGTATGTTATAACTGATGACTTTACAAGCAGCTGGTGACACTTTATTAGGAACTAAACACCAATTACAATATATCTTTTACCACAAGAAATGATCACTCTTATATGAACAGCTTTATGAAACATCCACTCACTTCATTTCAAATTTTGGTGCTGTGCTGGTGTCAATATCGGCCAAGCACTAACACCAAATGGTTAACACCGAACTTGACAAGACCAGTATACATGTATGTAAACCTTTTCAATCTTGTGTTTTCAGGGGAAAGTTCTTGTGGTAGTGGACACCAATGTGCTAATCAACAGTGTTGACTATCTCCAGCGTATCAAGGGCAAAACTATCAAAGGTAAGTGAATTGATTCATGGTGGCACGCATGTAAGTGGTGTATTTTAGGTTTGAAGTGTGACAGGACTGTGGTAATTCGCTTCTCTTACAGACAAGTCCTCGCCTTGCACCATGTTATGAAGATGAAGTAGCCCTAGATCTAGCCCTCGAGGCTCAATCTGTTTCCAACTAAGATCCTTCAATGCTTTGTGTTTGTCCTTGAATACCGGAAATTTTATGTATGTCTCAGTCTTTCCATACTGTACTTCCCAGTTATCCACAAAAGATACATTCTGGAGAGAACGGCTGTGGTTCAGGTTTACGAGAGGATTGCGATTTTGAGGCTTCGTTAGTTGATGCACTACATTTCTATCAATCTTGGTTTTTAGTAAAGTCTTGGAAGCAGCCTTCAATGATAGCCGATTGTTACTAAATCTGCACCAGCAAGGCTCTTGGGAATACGATTACATACCTCATCCATGCAATAGGGGTAATCCTGAGGTTCACCGAGTCATCTGCCACAAATGCTATTTACATGTAGCTGAGCCAGCTTGTATGTGGCAGATCCCCATTCTTTACTGAGCGGCGTAAAATCTAAATGTTCAATACCACTCGCATGTGAAATGCAATTTACAGGAGGCCTTTTCTGTGGTACTTCTTATTGACCACCACCTTTACTACTCTTGCATATTGGCATAGTTAAAACAACTGCTACGCTACAACTATGCTACGGTTGCTAGTTCACGAACAACAGTTAAGCTATTTGTTTAATCTTGCTCCTACATGTTAACGTATAGAGATCAACATCAATTCAATTCACTTTATTCACATACATTTAAAGGGTACAATATACAACATACAATATTATATGAGCAATAAAAAAAAACAATCAATACATAAATCAATATGACAAATGGGATGAGTAGAACCAACATGCAGTGGATGTAGGGGACTAGCAAAGGCCAAAGACCTATCAAGGCCAGTCCCCTTTGGTTCTGCGCATTGGTTAAAGAAAACAAATTAATGGCGATTATAAAACAGTTATATGTACTGCAAAAAAATCAACATAAACAAACAAAAGAAAAACATATAAAAAAAATGAAGAAGAAATACTCTATAAGGCTGTATTTTATTTAAAAACTGATGGAGAATTGGCAAGATATGATTTTTATTTAAGTTTAAAAGTCAATAGTGTTGGGCAAGTTTTAATTTCAGATGGCAAATCATTCCAGATGACAGGTCCTTCATATCTAGTAAGAGTTCTGGAAAAATTATATATATATTTCAGTAGGTTAAAAGTTATTGATATTTCTTGTTGAAGACATATTTATGCTACTATTAAGGGTGAAAAATTACAAATATCAGGTAAAGTCCTTTTTGAATATCGCAAAAATATATATCCATTTCAGTGTTCCAAAAAAGACCTCCTTGTCATAATACAAAAATTGCAATTTTTTGTTTTCATTTTTTTTCTTCAGCATTTTAATATATCAGAGTTGTTTGAATCATTAAAAATAACCCTCTCTGATGATTTCTCATACTTTGATTATCCAGGAAAATTGTGTCATTTGTTTTCCTATGATGGCTAATTAAAAAAGTTATGGTGATAACTTTGTCAGAATCCAAGATGGCTGCCAAAGGAACCCCATGGGACAATATTTAAGTTTGGTAACAGAGCTTCCAGTGCCCCAAGGCGGGCCATGGACCCTGACCACAATGGTTAAGCACTCCGCATTTGACATTTATGTATACAAATCCTCACCAATTTCTATCTCCACAAGTTGCCATTTTTGCAACAGTTGAAGCTGGAACAGCTAGAGTTGCAAACAGTGTCCAGTAATTTCAAATTTTAGAAATACCATTTACTACTGTTTTTTTTTTCTTTCTTTTTAATGTTTAATCCAGATTTAGGAGATATAATGCTGACTATTCCATGGATAGTAATGGAAGAACTGGATCAATTGAAGGTTTGTAATGATTACCATGATACCAAAAGTCAGTAGCACACTTCATTCCTCAGGATTCATGATCCCACACCCCCACCACCATCATCTTGTCTCTATTCTCACATTAGTGGTTATAACTCTCACCTTGTAGTTAGAGGGTCATGTGTTCCAATTCCACAGCGGCCTATCCAGTGATCAGGGTGATCTGTAAGCTACATACCAGTCTTAAGCGTCTTTATATATACATGTAAACAGATTATTATTATTATATCATTATTACAGGTGTATTTATTTTTTTAGTATCGCCATTATTCAATATAAAACACATGGAAGTAACATACAATGAAAATAAGTCCAGGTTACTCATATTTTTTTGTAGGACGAACAAAGTACAGGACTAATAATAAAAAAAAAGAATTACAGATACACAGTGTAACAATAAAATTTACATAAAACGATTATACATTGATGATTGCAGAAAAAATGAAATAGTAAGTCAAGCTCACCCTTACAACTGAAATGGAGAGATCGTAGAGGAGATATAGAAAGAATTAATATGAAGAAGAGATATATGAGGAAGAAAAAGTGTGACGAGCGAGAACAAGAAGAAAAAAGCATAGTAAGGAATGTGGGAAACTACTTTGAGAGATGCATAGCATTTTGAGTTCCACTCTTATGTTTTTTCTGTCATTCTTCTCTTTTTCAGGGTCCCAACTGCATTGCAATTACACCACTGTCTTCTGCCGTAAGAAAGGCCCTGGGTTTTCTGCATAAAAACAGAACTGATCCGAATATTAAAGGCCAATCTTACAATCATGTAAGTATCTTTTAAGGGGAAGTTCACCCTGGTAATAAGTTGGTTGTAATAAACCTAGAAAAATATAGTTGAAGATTTGATCAAAGAATGAGGTACTTAGGATTTTTCTGTTAATGTGTTTGATTTATGATGCCATGATATCATCTCCAAAATATGTACATGTGTGGCACTAGGCATCTTTTGCAGTGGCTTACCCTGCATTGATTTGTCTATGATTAGAAAAGATTCTTACAGGATTGCTGCATGCGAAACCTAGCTAAGACTTTAAAGGTCAAGTCCACCAAAGAGAAATGTTGATTTGAATAGAGAAAAATCAAACTAGCAAAATGCTGAAAATTTCATTAAAATCGGATGTAAAACAAGAAAGTTATGACACTTTGAAGTTTTGCTTATTTTTCACCAAACAATGATATGCACAACTCCATTAAGAAAGTTGATGATGTCTTCACTCACTATTTCTTTTGTTTTTTATTGTTTGAATGATACAATATTTCATTTTTTATAGATTTGACAATAAGGAACAACATGACTATACCATATAGTATTAAACAATGCTCATTTCACATGTTCAGGGAGGAATCAATCACTTGATAATGAGGAGAAAAATAGAATATTTCATATAATGAAATAAAAAAAAATAGTGAGTGGATGACGTCATCAGTCTCCTCATTTACATACTCACTAGGATGTGCACAACTGCTTTGTGAAATTAAGCAAGACTTAAAAATGTCATAACTTTCTTATTTTACATCTGATTTGATGAAATTTTCAGTGATATGCTTGTTGGAATTTTCTCTTTTTATTCAAATAACTTTTTCTTGGAGTGGACTTGTCCTTTAAGTAAGGTGCCTTAAAGAAGAGGATTATTGCTTTTAAAATTTGTTTTTTTTTGTTGCCAGTTTATGAAGACAAGAAGAGGGAGAGAAGTGAAAGGATCCAATGATGACATGATTCTTTATTATTGTTTGCAGTGCAAGAAAAAATGTAAGAAGGTTTAATGGGAATTTCATGCTTTTCATGATACAGGGCAGTCAGACTGCAGGTCCCAAGAAAGTGGTTTCTTTCATCCAAGTGATATTCATGACTTGAGGTGTTTTGCATATTTAATGAGCTTGATGCGGACCAAAACACCTCTTTTCATTCGGTCATTGCTGCTCTAATTGTGCATCAAATTTCATGAATTTGGTACCATTGTAAAGAAGAAGAATCATTCTTTCAGGTCATGTTTTTGGATTAATTCAAAGATTTTGTAAAATAGGTTAAAATTTTGATCTAAAATATGCTACAAAATATTTTCACCTGACAAAAGCTGCTATTTTCACACTTTATTTTTATTTGAGCCTAAATGATTTTTATATCATGATAAAGCTGAATATGTATGCTTTGAAATGATATAGGTTTCAAAATAAGAATTGGTTTAATCAGGTCAAGATCACACTTTTCATTTGCCAAGTACATAAAGCAGTTTGAAGACAAGAATACTGCACTCTGATTGGTCAAAGAGACCACACAATGACAAATTCCAACGGTTCCAGTGCCTGGGTTGATGGAAGGTCACACTTCCCATGTGCTAATCTCCTCAAATACCCCGCGCCTGTTGTTCTGTGAACCTTATCCAGCCAATCAGAACTCTGGATTTCATGCAAGTACAAAGTTTCAGAAATCTCGTCTTGTACCGTGGTGGGAAAAGTGTGATCTTGACCCGATTAAAAGGTGCCGCATATCAAAAGTGGCATTGTGAGAAAGTACAGAAGTTCAGCTTTATGGTGATATAGATATCGTTGAGGCTCAAAATAAAAAGTTTTGCACAATTTGCAAAAGAAAACAGAGGAAGAAAATTCAATTTTGAGGCATATTTTCAGGCCAGAAATTTACTTATTTAACAAAATATTGTTAAGAAAAAAGAGGACCAGTATGAAAGAGTAACATTTACTCTATCTGATGGTGCAATAATATTTCATTTGACTTGAGGTCAAAACAGGTAAATTCCTAGAGAAAGAAAATCTCACGAATCACGAGATTTTGCAAAGAGGAGGATTCAGCCACGAGATGATTTGAATGAATCTGGCCTTTTTGCTCATTAGCATAGGGACCTGCGGTCTGACTGAGGGGTGCAAGATGCATCCATGTTGCGATGTCACCCATAAGTGTACATTCCAAAAGATTGGTCGACAACCTTGTACTCGATACCATGCATTTTTCGCGGCAGTATTTTCTATTCCAAAGAAATCATTCAAACACTAGAATTTTCTGGAATATCACTGCTGGTTCTGCCGTTAATTCTCTCTTCTTTCCTGATTTGGATTTCATTGTTCAGTTCAATGATCCTTTAATGTTTTTAATTCTTAATCGTGGCTCACCTTCTCTTGCCTCTTCAAGATGAAAAATACTGGTTCATAAACAAACAATAATTATTAGTAACTTTCTGCGATAATTTTGATACCCCTAAAAATCATAATGCATGTGTATGATGATAAGATGATAAGATAAGAAATAAAAGATATAGATGTAAAGAACTATCTGCCATTATGGTCCAGACTTAGGCATTCGAGCAGCAAACATTTCTTGAAAACCTCTTTAAACTGAAGGTCACCATATCATGGTAAATCTAGATCTGGTTATAAACCCAGCTCTGTGGATTAATGAAATATAAGCTGAAATTGCCCACGCTGAAGATTACCAACACATATCAGCACCTGTGGGACAGTGTGTTATTATTGCTTGGGAAAAGACCCAACAAAAGACTGGAAAACCATGCTTTTATCTGCAAATATCTCAGCAATTACACATTTTCAGACAGAACAATTTGGCACATATTTTTTTTTTATATTTATACATGTATAAACACTTTGATGATCATTTTATAATAATAATAATGATTGTAACTTTAATATTGGGTGCTTATTACAGATGGATTCTGTCCAAACTCAATTTTTAGATCCTTACCACATCAGGCATATTTTAAGACTAATTTAAAGGAGAAATGTATTGAAAATTACAAAAATGGCGAATTATATATGAAATTAAAGCTGAAAATCAGGAGAACATGATAGTGTACTTCATTTATCATGGAACCCGATGAAAGTCCGATAATCGATACTTTTATAGTTCTCTCTCTGAATGCTCGGAATCACGGAATTACGTCCGCGAAATTGGTGATATTTGATGACGTCACTTTCGGTACTGGTGTTGTCCCTGTGACTGTGTGGATATTGACTCTGTGTGTGTATTGCAACTTTACTCCTACATTGACTTACATTTATGTGGTCAAGCGAATGGAAATAGGATAACATTTACTGCGAAATAACATTATGAAGAAAACAAGATAGATCCACTTGAGTCAGGATACAATTCTTTTGAGATAAAATCTCTGAATAAATCTAAATATTCTAGACTACATTTTCTTCCCGAGGCACACTCACTCACTGCAGTGCAATGCCAAATGAGCAAGGCCATGGCAATGCTCGGCAAATTTGGATATTTTTACACTTTCCAGTAGCTTTACGAAAAAGTTAGGCAGTTATACCTCTACAATAGATGTATGAAGTAATATTATTAGAGGATGGATGAATTGAAATCGAATTCTACCTTATTGTGGTCCTTCATTATACGATGGGGGCGATATGGGGCACCGTGACGGAGCTGAGAAATGTTTTCACAACATTTGTGCACAAAGCCGGCTAGTTGCACGTGCAGCGCAGCTAGCTCGCTCGGCCCCATCGAGCTGGTTTGTTTACATCTCAATATCGAACTGCGCATGTTGGGGTTGATATTTTCTTTCTTATTTTAATTTATCTAAAAAAAAATATTATTTAAGGTGTTATTTATAATATAAAAATTATTTTTATGTAATCACATATTTTTTTATGAATAACGAAATCCTCAAATTCGTAATTTTGTCAGCATAAGGAGATCAATATTCAATCTGACAGAACGAGTGCATCTCTATTCCACATGTTTCACAATACCGTCGTTGCTTATCGTCTGCTCTTACACGCTGCTCGTGATGATCGTGACTCTGAGTTGATTTTGATGCTTAAATAATTCATTGTTACGGACATATTTTTGTTAGGCCTATATACAGAGTTTCACTTCTTTGTAAGTACATGCGAAGCCGATTTCTTAGTCTGCCTGGACGTGACGTCGTGGACTTGATTTTTTTTTTAGTTCAGGCACTCACTCAGCTCACCTGAGCAGCAGTGCAGCGTACAGTACATGCTGCATTTCAATGCAAGATAGTCTAGTGCATGTGACGACCTGAGCCGAGGGTTGCTTTTATTTGGTACGTAGCCGTAGGCTAGCTATCTTCTAAACTAACGCTAAAGGCTATATTATAACTGAGAAGTTATCACGATTCGAGTATGGATGTGCCGTCGTCGACAGCCGGCAACAGCGAGCCTGGGCCTGGGCCACGGAAGAAAAGAAAATGTGGCTCTCGCTGCAATGCAGGAGGATGCAGCAACACCATCTTTGATGGGTTTTTTGTACATAGGATGCCAGGGAGTATGCCAGTAGAGCCAGGAGAGAGATTCACCGGCACCCAAAAGTCCTGGATCGAGTTCATCAAACGTAAACGCAAGTTTGAAGCCAAATCGTATAAACATATTAACTTATGCAGTGGCCATTTTGTGGAAGCGGACTACGTATACACTGAAGTGCAAATGTACAAACACGGAATTAGAAAAAAATCACCCAACCTGAAAAAGGATGCTTTCCCCACTGTCATCGTTGCTGAGCACCCTTTCCCACCCAAGTGGTTTGTGCCTGCCCCAACAATGCAACAGTCGGGAGCAATCTGTGCCTCGCCCTTGGGTGGGCATGGTGGGGAGGCTCCAACGAGTTCGACATCGCCACCATCACAAGCAGATCAAGGTGCATCTAGTATATCAGAAGTCCACATCCATGGCCTTGCTGAAGAAGAGCCAGAGCTTGATGCTGGCAGTGGCATGAGACAGACTAAGAGTCTTGCCACTGGTGGTGGGAAGAGGAAGATGTCTGCCCTTGTGAGGAGAAAGGTAAGGATCAAACACTAAAACAGAAGAAAATCTGATTTAGAATATCCACAATGTAACTTGTAGTCTCAGTTTTATTTATTGGATCTGTAATTGATAATAGAAATTAATTGTATTCTTTGGCCAAAATTGAGGATGCAGAACATGGTGAATGTGGGATAAAAATCTTGGAAAGGTTATGACATGCATGTTGTTATTCAACAAGAAGATTAATTCATTCACCCGTTTTGAGGACCCTCGTCTGTTCTCAAGTGCTTTTACTAAAACAAAAAGTTTTAAACAAGATCAAGTTTTAGGCAAGATCATCTCCCTACCCAGGCCAGGCCCCTCCCCTCTTGTGATAATTATTGTATTAATTTTACCAAAATTTTATTTTCTGAGGAGCGGGTTGATGTGTTGGATTTTGGCCAACAGGAGTTTTTGTGACTGTATAAATATGCATGTAGACTACATCAATTCAAACGGTTTCTCACAAATCCCTAGATTCGTAGTGTGAAATGATACATGTTTGCCTACATATATTTATATGATATCATATTTTTTTCTCAATTCAGATAAATACTAATTTTTATTGCTGAAGGTTACCTGCATGTAATGCCTTGGGTTTTTTTTTAGGAAATCCATGCAATATGTACGGAGTATGAAGAAAAGGTAGATGAGGAGAAAAGAAAAGAAATGGAGAGAGACATTTTGGACCGGTCAAAAGGAGAGCAGTGTTCTGTAAAGGTAAATCGAAAACATTTTTCTATCAATACTTTTTCAGATTTAAAAAAAAATTTCTGTTGCCTAAAAGATCACCCATGTTTTTATTGTTATGCCTATTTTACAAATTGGCGGCATAAGCCAAAAACTTTAGGGGGGGGTCCACCTGAAATTTTTGGATGGACACAGGTAAAAAATTTGACAAGCTTGTCAAAGAAAAAGGATATCTAAACAAAATTTAGGGGGGACCGTGCCCCCACCACAATTTTTTTGGGGGGACGGGTCCCATATAAGTATCATATCCCCCCCGCCACCTATGATTTTAAACTTCAAAAAGTTTACATTGTATTTTATTCAAAACATTTCAGAAATTTTTTTATTATTTTGAAAGGAATACGGCCCACCTGCCACCCCAATTCAAGTTGCCATTGATATCTGAATATATGTAAGGGAGGGGGGGGGCATTCACTTGTTATAACTCATACCTCCCCTTGTATTATTTTAATCTGTGTACTCCAATATTCAAAGTAAATATTTATGTTTTCTTAGATGGTACATCATAGAGTAGGAATCGGAAAAGGACAGCGATCTTGCAAAGTACAGGTGAAGCCAAAGACTTCTTCTAGAGGTGAGCTCATTATCTGCTTTGCCAAATTATTTAGTGAAAGTAAAATTTATCCTTCCATTCATAGCTATAAAATGTACATGTAATTGTTGTAATAACATTTCCAAAACATGCACCATAGCAGTCAGGTCTGTCTCTGAACTAGGATTGATCAAGCAAGACCAAAAGCAACAAAAAACAAAGAAGGAAGAATCTGCCTTTAATTATCGATTTTTATATATTGTGTGATTCTATTTTCAGGAACACAAGTGAATATCTATAGCAAGCCTGATACTGCATCATTAGTTCAGTATTGTGACGCTGCATCACAGACAACCGAAAGCAAACCTATGACAGAACAGCAAGAGGAAGATGACCATGATGATGATGACGATGATGTTTTTGGTGATGATGAAAGGAAAGATCCGACTTACGACCCTCTTGACAGTCCAGATGAGGAAGTTCAAGATGTGTGAGTAGAATGGCATCAATAAACTAGAATGATTTGTCATAATTGATCAACTCTATTTCTGCAAAGTACAAGCTGTCAATTTTCTATTGTGTTACAGCAGAGCCAAGATTTTTTTTGTAGAGCGTGCTTTTCAACCCGAGAATTAGACGAAGGAAAAGTAAGAGAGAAAGTCGTGAATAAAAGTTGCAATATTATAACTTAATTTTTTATTTTCTTTGTCAAATTAAATTATTTTTATTTTTTCACACTGAACAGTCTGGAATAATGACTTAATTTTCTTTACCATTTAAACTTCATGAGAGTTGTTCAAAGAATATTTACCATCAAATTACTTTAAAAAACACTGTCACTAGTTTTGTAAATTTCACATGGAATCATTGTCTCTTTTAAAAATATCTTTTTATACAGAGATCAACCTACAAACATTTGGGAGGAGTCTAAGTATATAGTTTTCGAAACCCAGCTTCTTGCCCTCTTCCAAGTCTGTAGGAATTGTTTGTCACAGTCTGTGGATATTCAGAAAGTACGTCCAAAGTGTTATGGATCGCAGCTGAAAATAATTGCCACATGCCAGCGATGTAGCCATGTCTACGATTGGTACAGCCAACCTAAAGTTGGAAATGTAATGGCAGGAAACCTGCTGCTTTCTGCTGCCATTTTGTATGGAGGGGCAAGCCCAACAAAGGTGTTAAGAGTTCTGAATCATATGAACTTAAAGGTGATTTCTAATCAAACATTCTTGGATCATCAGAAGGAGTACCTCCAACCTTCTATAATAAGAGTGGCACAGCGCCAACAACATCAGCTGCTCAACAGAATAAAGCCGGGTGAGAAGCTGATCATAGGCGGAGACGGCCGCTCTGACTCCCCAGGCCACAGTGCCAAATTTGGCAGCTACACATTCATGGACATGAAGACGAAGAAGGTGATTGATGTCCAACTAGTTCAGGTGAGAGTAAGACCTTGTTATAATAATCATGATAATGACAAGAAATCAACAATCAAATTGATGTTATAAAGGTAATAGTTTCTTTCATTACAGGGGTTGTAACTTGGACAGTTTTAATGTTGGGACAGTTAAAACAAAATTGCAAAGAAACGATATTAGGAGGGGGTAATGAAATTAAATTAAAAAGGAGTTTAATTAGCAATTTAAAAAAGAGGAGAAAACATGGACTTGACTTGGGAATTGAGTTTTCCTGTTTGATATATTTGATATTATTTGTTTGATAATGACTCAATATAGATTGTTATAAAAAGCAACTTTCAATAGTCTTTCAATTGATTGATGAAGTATCAAAAAAGGGGCCAGAGATGAATATTTTCATTGCATATTTCTTAAGGTTTTCAAGTCTTTTTTTCACCATTGTTTTCAACATTCTAAGACTTTAGAAGTACGAAAGAATGGAAGCAGGTTTAAAATCTTATGTTACTTTATTTTATTACAGTCCAATGAGGTAAAAAGTAGTAATGCCATGGAAAAAGAGGGACTCTCCAGAGGTTTGGCCAACTTGTATAGCAAGGGTCTTGGCACCTTAATTACTGACAGACATGCCCAAGTCGCAAAGTGGATTCGTGAAAATTATCCTGAGATTGACCACCGATATGATGTCTGGCATATTGCTAAGGGTAAGTATTATTTTTTATTGTACGGCAAGGGCAAATTTGAAATAAATATAGAAACTTATGATAACCAACAGCCAAATGTGAGAATCTGATCCGATTGTCATTTGATATGGCACCTTTTCCTTGTGGTTTCAGGTGGTACACACACACACAGCTCCTTTTTTTCTGGGGGGGGGTCTCTAGAACATTAATTCTCTTTGAACTGGTTATCAGAGGAGGCTGTCAACCACTTTTAAAACAGTAAGATGAAATGTTGCGATTGACTATACTTAGCTCTTAATTTACATGTAAATACTTCTATAAACTCCAGTATTCATTTTGGAAACATAAGGGTAATAAACATGAGTTTACTTGTACTTATTTTATTGTTATCATTATTTCCCAGGCATTCAGAAGAAGATCCTAGTTGTGGCCAAGCTGAAAGACTGTGAACTTGCAGGGAAGTGGAAACCAGCAATCGTGAACCATGTCTACTGGAGTGCGATGTCAACTCCGGACGGAGATGGAGAACTGATGGTAGCAAAGTTCCGATCCATTGAGAACCACATCAGGAACATCCATGAAGAACACAGTGCTATTTTCCCCAAGTGTGAACATAGTGAAGACTATCCACAACGAGAGTGGATGAAAGAAGGTGAAATATATTGTGTTCTCATCATCACATGTGTTTGGGGGGGGGGGGGTGTTGTGTTTGTTGAATATTGCATAAAGTAAATGCAAGCTATGCTATTAGTCTAGTAGATTCAGGTTTGGTTTATTTGATTGCATGTATTAGTATTTTCCAGAGAGAGCGGTCACATCCGTTGGATGTATTTTCATATTTTTACTAAAAGCATGCTCTTTTGTGTTTTTATTCAGGGACTAAAGTCTATGAGAAGTTGATGCAAGAGGTAATGAAGACAAGGTTCCTGAACGACATGAAGAAGATGTCTCCTCTTGAGCAGACAAGTTCCGTGGAGGCCTTCCATAGTGTGCTTCTATATTGGTGTCCCAAAATGTTGGCATTCTCACATAGTGGAATGCTATGCCGGTAAGATATTTAGTATGCTAAAAAATAAAGAGCTTTACTGCTTGTTGCTGTTACTGGGACAGCATGTTGATAGCATTGTGAATTTGTAAGGCATTTCAAATTCATTTATTGTAGCAATAACAAAGATTGTAAAATGACACCATAAAGAATGATTGTGTTTTATATTTTTTTCAATTATTACATGTTTATGTTTGTGTATTTTCAAGTTATTCTACTCTATTATCAATGATCCTAATTACTACATTTTGCTTTCTTGACATTTGTCAGACTCTACCTTGCACAAATGCATTGGAATGAGAATGCTGATCGAACCCAAGCGCTCACTACAGATGGAATGCCGATGTACAAGATCACCTTTCCAAAGGCCAAGGCAGGAGGACACACTGTATCAAGAGTGTTGACAACATGCACATTCAGTAAGTTGTATTATATTAATGACAGGTGCAGAAGGGGTAGAATTCAAGCATTTGGAATAAATATTGGCTTCAGCAAAGCACATGACAGGGGAATAAGACAACAGCCCCCTTTTGATTCATGATTTCTCGAGAAGTGAAAGAAAGAGGAAGAAAAAACAGGAAATATACAAGATTGCAAAGTTTAAAAAAGGATGCTTTTGTTATGTAACTCGGTGTAGTTCAATTCACTCAGGCTTCTTCGGATCAGTGTTGTCTGTAAAATTATCCATAAATTTAAAAAGGGTCTCCATCATGAAAATCAAATTAATAAGAATTTTGTGAGTTATTTTTGTTGACTTTTCATTTGTATTTTCTTATGTGAACTTACCACAGACTAACCAACCCAATTTTTTTTAAAACCTTATCAGGCTGTGAGCACATTAATTAGAATAAAAAGATTTACTTCTGATGCATTTTTATTTACACATCTAATATAACTGTCCAAAGGGAAAACCATACATTCGTCATAATTAAGTAGATTAATCTTTTCACGAAGTTGTATTGAAATTTTGTAATTCAAACTTTCCTTTTTTACTGTTGATTTTCCCTGTTTTCACAGTATTAGTATTTGTTTATCTGGGATTACATTTCCCATAATCATTGCAAATATGTTCTTCTTTATATTTATTTTTTTAAAGATTATGTTGAAGAACTTATGGAAGAAACCATTCAGCTAGTGTCAAGGAAGCAGAAGTTACGTCCTCAGATGGCAGAGCTTCAAGGAAAACCTGCTTTGTGCTCCGAGTTCCAACACCCAGATAAAGCAGAAGCTGTCAGGCAGTTAGAGGCCCATCGACGATTTGCAAAGCAATAGATACCTTATCGTAGTCATCCATAGAAGAGCTACATTCAGGCAATGAAATGCCATCTCATAAAGATATAAAGTTTTGCTATACTTGACAACGTCCAGATCATGTCAGATGCAAGTGTCTAATGATATCAAATAATCAAGATACATCATCTAGTGATATTTTTTTGGAGTGAACTATGCCTCAAATCACATGAATTTATTTTGGAAACAATAACCCAGACTTCATTGAAATGACAACTTAACATTTTGTGCCTTTAACTTTTACATTTCATTAGTTTTACTGCATTCTTATGACCTGAAGAAATCCAGTAAATTTTGATGATTGTGTATTTTCTCATGGTATTATAATTTTGTGCTGATGTACCTAAATGTATGAAATATATTTGGAATATGCTTCCAATGATAACAAAGCTTTGATTACAAAGAGATAGTTATAAAATTATCCATCTACTATGGCATCATTTCAAACATTTTGATGCAAGATCATGTTTTACACAAGTCGGAATGAGAAACCATTTTGGGGTACAAATATCCTGCTGTACTATTAACAGATTGAGATTTGCCCACATTGTGCAGCACTCAAACGAAGTGAGGTTGAAGTCAATGCCATTTGCAGTGAGACATTGTTTCAACCAACCAGAATTTATTCAGCAGCTACAAGCTGAACATTGATTTGTTATAATTAGTTTGGACACGTATCTATTTGCTGCAAATTGTGTGTGCAAAATAAACCCCTAGACAATTTTTTTGCGAGGATTTATTTACTCATTTTGGCCCCTGTACAAGTCGCCAGAATATTACCCCGGGAAAAGCTTGGGGAAAGAACATACCCTTAATACGTTTGACCCCTGGATTGACCAGTCTTTAAAAAGTACCCATTTTTTTAAATCGGTGTTTTTGATACCCAGGAGTGCATGCGCATCCCGCATCCAAAACTGAAAAAACACCCCTTTACACCTGTTTTTTGGGTCACGCGTGTGTACAGCAATATATTTGACTCCCTCCGGCAAATACTTATTCTCATTTTATAAGTTGAATGCATATTAAATCACACTTGTTTAACATCTCTTTGTGTATAGTACTGTCCCAAGTTATTGTGACATGGCCCTGGGAAACGGGACTGAAGCCCCCAGGATATTCATGGGAGTGCTGCGTCATTCTCCATAGGCAGCACCCCCTGAAATTCTGGAAGGTGTGAAAAAAATTGGAAATGGTCCCGAAGTAACCTTCATTTTGTAGTAAAACTTTAATTTTTTTTTGGGGGGGGGGGGCTTTCCAATCTATCGAGACTGAAATGACCTTTATTTTGTAGTGAAAACTTTTTTGTTTAAGCTTTTCAAATTCATATCAGCACCCCCAGTAAGTAGATAAAAAAATCCAAGGGCCCTGGTGTTCTGTACATGTATGCAGTAAGTGTAAGTTAACCCTATCTAGGCCGGGGGGGGGGCCTCGGAAGCCCCCCTCAACAAATCACGCAATATTTTCGCTGTGCAAAATTTTTTGACCGCGCCGCTCGCTGACTTTTTACATGTACTTTCAAGTCTTCCGCAACTTTAAGTCACCTGGGTACGTGGTTCCGAAATTACGTAACATTGTTGTGTAAGTGCATGTCAGACCAAAAATTGCTCAAAAACGTGATTTCGTGTACAAATTCAATGCAAATTGTGTTTTCAACCAAAATTCATAAATGTATGATTATTTTTAGTTTTGCTGGTTTAAATGTATTTATTTTATGCTTTTTATGATCACAGAAGAGTCCCCAATAAATTTTATTGAAAAAACAATGAAAAACAAAAGGTCAATAAACAAAGAAATACATAAGAAATTGCAAAAATAAAATACATAAGAAAATTATTTGATATCGCAGTTTTTTTTCATGTACACTTGCTAAGAACACCACAAAGAGTTTCTATACCAAAAATTAGTAAATTTGGAGCTTTATTTAGGGAGTTCGAGGAAAAAGTATGATTTCGCATACTAATTGCGCATAAATTAGCATTATCACTTAATAGCGATTCGGATGAAATAAATTACGAGACAACCTAGTAGATTTTGTCCCAGGCAACCCGCGTGCCAATTTTCGGCGCGATCGTGCCAATTTTCGATGGCCGAGATGATGGGGGGGGGACCTGGGAGACCCCCCCCCCCCCGGCCATATGAACTCCCAAAATACCCCGGCCTAGATAGGGTTAGGTTATTTCTTTTTAAGATTTCAACATATAGATATAAAATATTACAAAGATATAAGCAAGCTTTTATCGGGGGACTATTAGTAACAATATTTTATTGTTTTATCGAGTTGATTGGATAAAATTGAATAAAAATTTTACAACCATGTCACTGAAAAGTTATGGCATTTATGCAATTAGAGAGCAGATGATGTTGCATACTCCGTTGTATTGCATTTTTGGTTAGTGTTAAAAATTGCAAGCCATTGAATTGCAGCCTTTTCATGAAAGGTAAGTTGTATACTGATGGTATAACATCATGCCATCTCTATTGCAAACCAATTTTCTTGATAAGGGGCAATAGATATTTTTTATATATTATATGGGTCATTCCATGGGGTTGGGGCAAAGTTTGCATGCAATGTCCATGTAACGGAGGTATCCACCTTCGCATTTCACCATAAAGATCAATTTAGATGTGGTTAACTTTTGAGCCATCAATAAGAAATTGTTCTCTTTTCTCAGGAATACACATTAAATATGGAAATATTTTATAAATTTGAAGCAACAGGCATACAAAAATCGACCACTGTTACATGGACATCAAATATTGTTTTTACATGGGAAAGAAATTTTCATGAGTCAAATTGCAATATGCCATGGTCTTTGAGAAATACATGTAATACTGGATGGGACACCATTTTTTTGCTCATGCCATTATTGGAATATATTTGCCTGGTTTGAAAAACATGAATTTGTAGTTGTCGTATGTCACAAAAATTGCCCCAACCCCGTGGAATCACCCATATATTTTTATTCAGCAATTTCCATTACAATTTGCCAATATGTGGTAAATATTTCTACATTTTAGTCAAGTCAAAATTATATGATATCCAGATAGACTTTGCTGCCGAATGTAGTTCACCTGTACCAAAACTGATAATCAAGACATACGTTTGAACTTAAGTGACAGATTGAAAAGAAAGCTAAGAACACATGTCTGTGTGTAGAACCTTTCTGCAATAAGTTGTGAAGTTTAATTTCTTTACCCAAACCGATTATTTATTGCACCAAGCTTCATTTACATGTGACTGGAAAATGACCAATGATGCACAATGCTTGATTCCTGCAACAAGTTTATTAACATGAATGTTCTGATATTACTTTACAGTGTACACGAAACTTAAATAAATAAATAGCAAGATATCTGGTGATCTATGTAGAATGAAAAAAAATGCCACTTACTAGACTTATTTGTTTTTCTCATAAACGGATCATGCATGTTTAGAAAATTATATACAAGATGTGACTTTGTAAATACATTTCGCTTTGCAATGAAATGAATTGTTATGTTGTGTTTTTAAGTTTACATTCTATGTTTTATTTTAGCATGAAGTACATGTAGAAGCAAACATACAATAATGGGGCAGGAACCCTCAAGGAATTCTAGCACACAATATATAAAGTGACAACTATAGGTTCCATACTCTTCCTGATGTTTAAAGTTGATCACATGCTTGTTAATTTGTTTGTGATTATCAATAAAAATAACAGATAGAGAATAGTATAAAATTGACATAATATCTTAATTAAGCTTGATATGAAATGGCCTTGATTTTTTTAGGACAATGCATCACTGAAGGATATTCAGAAAAATGTTAGGCACAATTTCAATAGCGTGTGAATTTCAATGAACGCACAATCTTTTTCTCATCAGGTTCAAACAATTTACGATTCACATAATGAATTCACAATGACGTGAATCACATTTCACACTACTTTTTTAAATAAGATATTGTGTTAAGTGATGCATTTTCCTTGAAGCTAGATTCAGGTATCTTATGAATACATGTTTTACTGTACATAAAAGACAGAACAAAAGAATTCACCATTCTCTGTTTCTTAAGGTTGTCACTAAACAAATGTTCAAATTAATTAATTAAAAAAAGTAAAATTGGATTGACAGAACATTTTATCAAAATCGAATGTCAGAGTTTTGCTTTCTGACAATTCAGGATGTAAATTCTTCACTATTTCTTTTTTTTTCATTGTTTTTTAATTCAACTTTAAGAGGATCCTCCTGATTGAACCAGAAAATGTTTTAAATGATTCAGAGAGGAATAAACCTTTAGTCACATGACAAAAAGAAGATATGCTATAAGTGGGTGATCATCATTCGTCTTATTTGCATACATGTAACAGCCGGCATGTGCATCGTTAAAATCAATTCTAATTCTAAACTAACCTGTCACAACCAATAATGCAATTTAGGTGTGATGGAGTTTGCTTTATAAATTTATCAAGGGGTAACATCACATTCATTAACTTTCCTACAAAGTATATGGTAAATGTACATGTATGGTCTTGGAAGTTAAACAATCACTACAAGTGTACATGATTATCATTGTTTGACATTTGCCTGTATAAAGTTAATCAGGCAGATGAGTAGAAAAGAGCACAATGAATTGGATGAAGGAAACTTTCAAAGTCAAGTTACTCTTCGTTATCAAGGTGATTCAATAAATACAAGAAATGCCAACTTGAGATAGTCTTGACTCCCACTCCCCCCCCCCCCAAAAAAATACAATACTGTCAGTGTGGAACTTCCTCTTATATCTATAGACAACATGATAACAGAAGACCTTAATTTTGAAAAATAAAATTATAAATTTCAATCCATGACCATGGAAGTAATAGGCATTTGCTTGTCAGCTGAAATGTTGGCATAAAAAGTCAAACTAGTGAGCTGAGAGAATAAACTAATAGTGTTTATTCACCAGCCAAAATTGTGTGAAGTTATTCAAATAAAAGTTCACGGGACACAGCAGTTATTACATGTATTTGAACATGGAAGATATCAATTTTTTTTTTCCTTTCCAGAAAATGAGTTAATTTCTATAGTACAAAATACAGACACTGAAATTATTTATTGCCGAGATGGATTGGACATTAATAGCCCTTGAACATGTTTGAGCTTATTTGGTTGGCTTTAATTGAAAAAGAGTGCTATCTGGAAAGTGTGTTACATACATGTACAGTCTGAATGTGAATACATTTGTAGATATAGAAAGTGGCATCAAATACACTGAAGGCAGTAACATGGCTAAAATACCTAACGCTATAAGATTCACCCATTTGAAGATAAACCAAGTACATTGTACGTGTATTGTCTGTGAAATCTATGCAAGTTGTAAAACAATTGAATTTGTAGAGTTGGAAATCAAGAAAATATTCTAAATGCAAGCCCATCGACTTGCAATAACATTCCCCTTGGCACACTATTCCATCAAGGACTCCAGTGAAAAGAATAAAAAAAACTTCAGTTTTTCTCTAGTAAAATGCCATCATTTTGCTATCCTATTTGGTTTTGACCGGTACACATCATCAACAAATGAAATTCTGAATTTTTCCTATACTTTAATCAAATGAGGATATTTTTTATCGGGGGGGGGGGGGGGGGGGGGCAATGACTAATTAATTTTTTAAACATTAGAAGGCTTCCAAAAATTTTTGCTACTAATCATGTACCCCTACCAAAGTCAAAGAAATTGAAACTGTTTTGGACTTTATCGTTCTTTTCCTTTGGAGTGAGGAAATCAATAACCACATCAACTGAACAATAAAAAAATATTGCATATAATAAGGCATCTCACAGAAAATTGAAGCCTCAATCAGGTGGTATACATTTGAGTTTCGTTCATATTTATCTGTCGAAAATATGCTGAATGAAAAGGCATCTCCGAGTTTAGTTCATATCAAGCTGTCGAAGAACTGTCCCTTTATAATGACCAGCACCATCAGGATATGCTGTCTTGATCCTGGATTGAACGCAGGCTGGCAGCTGTACTCTAATATCTTTTCCGAGGATGCCCCAACACCAGCGGACGAATTGGCGATATGCCACGTATCTGTACTTCCTGTAAAAAAAAAGAAAATAAAAATTGTGGTAACTAAATGCATACATCTCTATTAAAACCATACCTCATAAACAAAGACTAGATGGAATACTTGGATACCTCAGTCACATTTGCTCTACAGTGGCCACAATGGTAAGTCGAAAAATGACTGTTATATCAATTTTTATACACATCACCTATATGTAGCTACAAGTGTTACGTAAAAAATAAATAAAAATTGCAGTTATCAACTCGTCGTACGGCTATTGTAGAGCAAATTTGACCAAGGTATAATAAGCCCCTTTCAACACGAGAATGAGTTTGACTCATTATGGACTACCATGTGAATTCTGATGGATTATAAGTATTTCATATGCAAATAAATACACACTCTAATTCCAAAAAATGTAGGCGAGTTGGTAGTCGCAAGACTGAGCTGCCTTGTTTGCATAACAAACCCAGACCATTTCATGGCCTGCCTCACCTCAATGTATTGTCATTATGTGTATGGGTATCCAATCTCAGAAATTGCATGTACTTACTCATTATTCCTCGCTGCAAATGATCGAGCTTGTCGTCTCCACCTCTCAGTAAAGTGCTGCCAGGCAATGAACAGGGACACCGGGTCCAAAATTGCTGCATCAAAGGAAGGGACCTGAGTTATGCAGAGGCCTACATGTAGGTCATCATGAAAATCCGCTTCAAATCTTACTTCTTCTATCTCCCGACAGCAGATGCAGTCTCCCACAGAAAATGACGGAAGAACCCGACAAAATCCTCCGCATCGGCACCTACATGTAAATATAAATTTGATGGAAATTAAAAGAAAAATGCATTCATCAATACATATCTACATGTAGATTTCATTTCAAAATCAACAGGTATTTCACCGCAGAAAAATGTGTTATGGGTAAAATACAACACAGAAAATGGGGCAAATCCAAACTAAAAATAGAAATAACTTGCGGCAGTCTAGAAATTCCTATTTTTCATTTTCTTGTAAAAACTCTGATAAAATGAACACTCTAGTTCTCAAAAAAAAATTACAAGGAGCAGTTGGGAAATACCTATGAAACTGTTATGCCAAAGTGCAAAGACAACTTGGCAAGATCCGATTTACATGTAATTAGTTTTCACGCTTCAGTTTTAATTGGTGGGCATCACTAACGCGTAACGCATGCATGTGATATGAAGTTAATAAATCTCAATTATCAATATTGAATTGTTTGACAGTGTGTTATGAGTTGACAAAAGTCACGTATTTCAGCTCAGTCTTTGTCATGATGGTTGGGTCTACATGTATCTGTCACTCGGATCAGTAAATCTAGACTACATGTCATGAGTCAGACTCACGTCAAATTTCAAAATTCATTTTCAAATTGAACTTTGAAGATCCCACATTTTTTTTCTAGGCCTACATCAAACAAAGTTTTATTATCATGTACAGATGATCAGCATATCTGTCACAGTAGAAGTGTACATACCAAATATCAGTGCTGTTGGGATCAAGCCTTGTATGATCTAGGTTGCCCCTTGGCCTCGCATCTCCAATGTTTTGTTCATGTTCCGCGTCATCGAATTCTCTGACGGGAGGAAGTGGTTCATGCTGGTACGCCAGAGCGGCGGCAGCATGCTCAGCTCTAGCTCCGTAACCAACCGCAGCGTCAGAGTCAGAGCCATCCGACCCACCATTACCGGCGTATTCTCCTACTTCACCTTCATCCACATCGCTTTCTTCTTCACTCGAGCTGGAATCTTCATCATCAGTCTCTCCTTCAAAATCGTCAATTTCAAACTCCAAATCCAAATAAACTTCTTGGTTTTCTTCCATTTCGTTATCGATGTAGTCGGCGACAGTGAGCAGAAAACGTAGGCTTTACAATAGGTTTTGCACGCGACTGAAGCTTGATGTGGGATATGCTGGGATGGCCAATCACATCCCTTGTCCAGGCATACACGTCATCAAAATTAATCCTTTTCAGAGGCGGATTCGAGGCATATTTCAGATTGGCATTTTAGCACTTTTTAATTGGCGATTTCCGCCCTACAATTTTTTTTCAATTAAAACAAAGCACATAACGGTTATCCCCATATCATAACCTTTCCATTGATATATAACAAAGCAAGTTTCATAATCTATATACTTCTACTTTAAACAAATTTACAATTTTTTTCTTTATACTAGATCCAGGAAACCTGGTGGTGTTGCTAAGTAATGATAAGAATCTTTGCTTGAAGGCATCGTTCAGTGGTGTGCCATCTTCGGGAGACAAGGTAAGCTGTCGTCGTGAGTTATATCCACCTGGGGCCCATCTTTCAAAGAGTTGCAATTGATCCGATCAATCACAACTATGGATGGCTAGCAACATCTAAAATGCATGTTTGTTCAAAAAGTTTTCTAGATATGAATGTATATCCATACATGTACATTAATTGATTTCTTGATAATTTGGTGTGCTCTCCTTTGTTTACAATGGTAATTTTGCAAATTACACTGTACCTGTAGACTGATGAATTCCAGAGCTGCCAAGGAGTACTGATTTTCCGTATTTAGTACTGAAAGTAGAGAAGAATACTGATGGTTTCATGCAAAATACTGATTTCTTAAGTTTCAGTTTATGTGTTGTCCTATGGTATTCCTGTGAAAATACCAATTTCCTCACCAAAATACTGATTTTCAGCCTTGAAAATACTGTAATGTTTTTGTTCAGGTTGGCAGCTCTGGATTTCCATAGAGTTATGATTGATTTGATCAGTGCTAACTCTTTGTGAGACGGGGCCCTGGTCTACTCTCAAATTTGGTCTCATTCATCACTTGGTCCCCGTGTCACAAAACTTTGCGATGAATAGCAAATACGAAAGAACACTTCTGATTGGTTACTGGTCAGCATTTTGAACCAAATTCGCGTGTAACAATGATCTTGATTGGTTGGTTCATTAGTGATTGATTGCTAATCTTTGTGTTATGGTCCCCTGGTCTACATTGTAACTATCATTTATTCTAAGGCCCACATTATATTATTTCCAAAAATTATTTTTGAACTTTGATGAATGGATATTTAATTAATAGTTCATTGAATTATGTAGATAAAGTGGTGTTTAATAGGCTGAGTGAGTTTAAGTGCAAATTCAAGGGAATGAAGATCAATGCATAAAATGTGTGTCTGTGTAGGTTTTCACATAACATATCTATAATTTCCTGTAGGTTTTCACATAACATATCTATAATTTCTTTTGTCGGGTGAAGGTGGGTTTTGAACAATGACAAGCCGCCATATATTCATATATATTCACACATTTCAACATATTTCAAGGTTTATTCTTGTAGTGTGCATGCATACATGTGTACAAGTAAAAACATTGTTGTTTGTGGTGATTACATCTGCATACATGTACATGCCTCTCCAGAAGACCTTGAAAGCATCAATGTCGCAGTAATGTGCTTCATCAGGATATTTATTTGTTCTTATTTACATTCTTTCCTCTCTGTCAGGACTTCAGGAATGAGATCAGTAAACAGGCGAATAGCCACGCCCGGCTCTCCATCTCGTCCGACGACAATGAGGTATCCTCTCCTACCAAGGATCAACCTTCCTCTGGGAGATCTTCTCCAGAAGGGGCCATTGCCTGTATTTCTCCCATAGAATTCAAGGGTTCCGGACCATTCCAAAGCAGCACAGGTGGGGTTTGTAGAGTAGCCGTCTGCTGAGGCCCAGAACGTTCTTCTATCTGGGCCGATTGCGTAAACAGAGCTGGCCGTTTGTAGGAGTTTTAAGGGGAAAGTGACATTTGATAGGATTATTCCCCCTCGATATAGGATTTTTAGAAGTTGTACGAATGATGATTTTTGGTATGATTTTCAAAAGTTAAAAGAAAAAGAAATGATGAAACTAGGATAGAAAGTAATAGCAATAGTATTTTTTTCACAATGAAAGATAAATACCAGTTGCGGTAATGATCTCAAAATGAGTTTGAGCTGAAACCAATAAAATTACCATCCTAGTGATTGTATAAATAAATTAAGGATATGTGCCAAATGAGAAATTAGCAAAATATGCACAGAATTCCATCAAATGTCGGGTATTTTTCCTAGCAATATTAATACACTGTCCCACATATGCTTTTCTGTGTTAGTGATCATCAGAATTATTGGTTTTGAGCTAAGATTTCATGATTTCACAAAGATAAGTTTACATTAATGTACCAGTTAGAGATATATGATAATTTGTTGACAATTAAACTTGATTTGATACTTTCTCATTAAATAATTGTTTGCTGCAACTATTTTCTTTACTTTGTAGGTTAGCAGCTCTACATGTACATGAACCTTTAATACATGTAGCAATTTTCTGTGAAGGTGGCTTCTATTATTGATGGCATTGATTAGTATTTGTGATTAATCATAAGATTCAGCCCATACTCAATCGCTAGGTGTGTGTGTGTGTTTTTACAGCTTTTGGGTTGTTAAACCACTTTCTTATATTGAAAAGTGATGACATGTATGCTTGATTATTTATTTATTTTTTTTACTTCATTGTATTAATTGGCTATTTGGACTATAATACAGATATTGCCCTTCCTAAGAAGTTGAATATAACTTTTCACTTCCCTGACAACATAGTTATATTTTGAAGCGTACAACCCGAGGGAATATACATGTTTTTTCCTGAGGGATAAATATAGATTCGGAGGGAAGCTGAAGTGCTATTGGTGAAAAAGACCAAATAGCACTTAATCTCCCCTCCGAATCTAAATCAGGGAAGTGAAAAGTTATATTCATCTTCTTAGGAAAGGCAATATCTTTCGGGGGCAGTTGGAAAGAGGTGGCTGAATCGGGATTTATAGTCCAGTTTAGTTGCAAAGTGTTTGCACAGTTTGCACATCGAACAGCCAGGGTAGCCATACCATTATATAATATTGACTGGCCTTGAGGGGAACATCAAATATATTGCCAGCAAATGAATCATATTGGCCCGAGTCTTTAGACGAGGGCAATATGGGTCATTTAAGGGCAATATATTTGATGTTCCCCGAAAGAAGAGCCAGTCAATATTTTTATATCATCCAAATCAGATATCTAGAGCAAAAATCATGATAATGGGGATATTTCTTTTAAAAATAGAGTTCTGTTGTGTCATGTTAATATCGGTCTAGGCTCTGCACTTTACCATTATGACGTACTTGCAAGCGCTCGGATTCAGCGTTGTCTTTATTATGACGTATATTGTTGGTGGGCGGATCCTTATGAAGCGTATCTCTTTATACGCATCCACAAATTCCCGCATGTGAGACCAGGGAATATACAAAGGTATATTTTGCTTCGTCTCTGCATGCAAAGTAAATACGCGCACTGAGACCGAGGAAAATACAAACAATATACCTACCCTTCCCGATATTCAGAAAATGTAGGGCAATACGGTTTTGTAAATGACCAGCTCAGATGTCTGATACGGGTGATAATAGTTTATAAGAGCACTGTCATAGGTAGATTAATGAGAGCCCATTATGATCTTCATGGCTCTTTTTATGGATGCTCTCAATCCTTCTAACCTGATCTTTTGTAAGACCAGCATTCCACACTGGTACAGCATACTCCAGTGTCGGTCTTACAAAGCTATTGCAGACTGTCAGAAGATCTCTCGCTGGTACGCCGTGGTGTTTCAAAACCCTCAGCATGTAGAGCTTACCATTTGGTTTTCTCAGCATCTCACCAACCTGTTTATCCCGCTTTAGATCAGCTTTGGAAATAAGATCATGCTGTATGGGAGGTCAGTAGGTCAGTGGTCTGAAAATTATATCCTCAAGCATTCTGGAATTTCTTCCTACCAGCTACTCGCTTACCTGGGTCGAGAGGGACAAATTGAGATGATTTTTTTTCTGAAGGACTCAAGTGGTTTCATTGATATTAAATCTTTATTTTATGTTTTACAATTTATATGCAACAACACTGCAGGTAAAGACAGTGAAAGGAGAATAGTATCATGGCCAACTCAGGAAAGTGATGGGAAGAGAAGCACGCCTACTGTAATGAAACATCAGAGTATTACCAACAGTCGCAAGACGTCTTCACCAAAACAAAGGACTGATGTGGAGACTAAATCAAATATTCAAATTGGAGAAAACGAGGTGAAAAAACTGTCAACATGTACTGGCCCTGTTAGATCAGCAGAAACCAATTTGGAATTGAAAAAGGAGAAATCATGCAAGCAACTGAGCTCAGAGTCAGTCACAGAGAGGAAGAAGAAGGTAATGGCTATTACCAGCTTTAGTGATAATAATAACAATGATAATAATATATATATTATATTTGTATAGTGCAAAAACTATGTGCATATATTCTTCTGTGCCGTAATTAAGAGCTTATGAAATGCTTGATAACATTTAGGAGAGGGGGAAAAATGTTTGGGGATTAGTTAAAAAGGTTTTTAGTCTAAGTTCGAACATTTCTTCTGATGGAGAGGATCTAAATACATATGGCAAATCATTCCATAATTTGGGAGCTGCGCAGGCAAAAGCACGATTACGAGTGGTGATGTGGTGGTTCGAATCTCACCATGGCCTAGCACCCTTTGGCAAAGCGTCAATCCACACTTTGCCACTCTCACCCAGGTGCTAATGGGGTACCGGTAGGAATCAACCGTCATCGTGGTTGGCTTCGCAAGTGTGCGCCTAACAGGCTGCTAACGAGCTATGAATCCAGTGAATGGGTGATGATAATTATTGTGGAGCTCTTTGAACGATCGTGGATTGATATTGCACTAGGTATAAGCCAAATATGATAGTTTTTCCAATTTATGCGTTGATATTATTATGTGTTCTGTAGAAATGTGGCTATGCCCCCAAAATATCAAAATATGATTAATTCCTGCTTTATGATATGTGAATCTAACTGAATTTTTTTGTTTTGTTTTTTGCCTAGGAGAAAGACTACACCAAAGACCTGATGGGATTTTTAAAGCTTATGTTGGTTATCATATTGAGGCATGAGATGATGGAGAGCTACACTAATCACTGGTAAGGAAATTATCTTTGTTTTCATAGGCCTGTATTCTGAAGTCGGGTTTAACTCAGGTTTAAAGTTGTGGTTTAAGTATGGGAAGCCATAAATATCAGAATGTTTAGGGAGTTGTATGTTTCTTATGTTTACCGTGCTTTCTTGATTCATCGATAGTGAAGACAATCATCTATTTATACTTCCTAAACAATTATGAATGATTTGAGAGCCAATGAGCTTAAGTATGATATCTCTACTGTTAGTGATTTATGTCACAATTGGCAGTCCATACTTAAACCACAACTTTAAACCTGAGTTTAAGTTAAACCTGCTATCAAAATACGGGCCATAGGCTTGTATTCTGAAGTCAGGTTTAATATAAACTTGGGTTTACAGCTGTGGTTTAAGTATGGAAAGCCAATTGTGACACAAATCACTAGCAGTAGAGATATAATATTTCAGCTCATTTTGGCTCTCAAATCATTCGTAATTGTCTAGGAAGTATATAATAATTGTCTTCACCATCGAAGAATCAGAAAAGAGCACAGTAAACATGAGAAAACGTACAAGGCAATAAAAAAATTTGACACTTTTGGCTATTCATAATTTTTAGCACAGAGTTAGACCATGGTCTAAGTTAAACCCAACGTCAGAATACGGGCCATAATGTTCAACATTTTGATGTTTGAAGGTTTGCATAGGGGTATGGATGATAGCGGAAAAGGGTTTGCAGTAGACCATGTGGTGAGTTTCTAGAAGGACGAAAGAAAGTGGATAGAGCTAGAAGTGACATGGAGAGGTCAGAAAGTGGAAGTTGGAGTGTTCTTTTCTCTTGAAGATGGGCCCCTCAAAATGCCCAAAACATGGATTCTTTTCTCCTTCTCTACAGATCGATTCACTCGCCAACTCAAACAAACCTTCTCTTGCCTCTTCAACTAATTGAGCCTCTGAACTTTTCTTGTTTACAGTCCTTAAAGGGAAAATGAACTGTGTGTGGTCTCTCATTGACTGTGTTTTATAAATACATAGTCTTAAAATGTACGTTTTCAGATATCTACCAATAGTAAAGACAAGAAATTGACCTATAACTGTATTTGTATAGAGAAACTAAATTGTTTTGAGAGGAAAAGTAATTGTTTTTCTATTTTGAACATTAATTATTGCAGGATAAATGTATTGAGTAGTTAATAGCATGTTATCATTCAAGTGGGTCTATATTACTAGACTACATGTACACTAGCATTATGGGTAAGGAAACTGGCCATGTATGAGTAGTTGAGGACTCGAGATGGCGCTATTGGTTCGTATCTGCTTCAAAAAGGACTACACTCATTTCAGAAAAGAATGTGATATACGTTCCAACCTCCCACTTTCTTGCCTCCACTTGGAGCATGGTCCAGTGGATTAGTCTTCTTACTTCGAAACAGAGGGTTGTGGGTTTGAATCCCAGCCATGGCATCATTTCATTCAGCAAGAAATTCATCCACATTGTGCTGCACTCAACCCAGGTGAGATAAATGGGTACCTGGCAGGAATTTAATCCTTGAAATGCTACCGCGCTGTAAAAGGCTGTGGGGCTAAAGCCAGGGTAATAACATTGAAGTCCTTTGGAAGCGCATAGGGACGTTATGACATAATGTGATATGCGCTACACAAGAATTGCATTATTACATGTATTATTATTCACTTCTACCTCTGTCCCAGTGTTGGTAATACATGACGGTGACAGGCGATTTTGCCCTCGTGACATCGCAAATCGCTCCTAAAATCCCCCCTAAATGCACGCTTAGGGGCGACCATTCTTTTTACAATCACCTCAAGATCTGTCATCAACAATATTCAAGATGCATTTACTGCTTGCTTTCTTGTTGCCCCTAAGATTAAAAGAAGCCCTTGAAATGAAAGAAATAGGGTTGAGCCCCCAAAAGTCTGCAGTTGCCCCAATTTTGAAAAAAAGTTGGCCCTGAAAAGGAAATTTATTTCCTACTCTGCTGTATCCTTTTTTCTTTGTTCTTCTACTTGGACTCACCACATGATGTACCATAAACTACGTCCGTGATTGTCCTTTACACCTTGCAAATTGTCACACACCTTTTTCAACCGAGTTAAGCTCTGAAGAGCTTACTGCGAGTGACTGCTAGTTACGAGGATAATTCATGAGTTTTATTCTGGAATTTTAATGTATTTTCTTTTGTTAATGGTTTTATTCCAGGTTAGATATTGTACACAAGAAACCCCCTTGGTCTTTAATAGATGCTCTGCAATGTATTAAGAAGTAGGTGCCATTTTCATTTATTTCTATTTTCAGTAACTACTGTTACTGTTTGAGGAATATTTTAGCTATGTACACTAAAAAACATTTAAGGTTAATGAATTGAATCGGAATGTAAATTGTGAACTACACTCTGGTCATAATTTCTGTGTACACGGGAAATACATCAGAAAAATTCATTCAATGGCTAGCTTGCTGAGCAAATCTCTTTGTTTGAGAAAAGCGGTCTGAATATGCAGTCTATGGTAGCCTCCTTACAAGCTGTGTACATGTATTAGGCTTGTCCCAAGGTTTAGTGGGGGTCTTTACCTGCAGACTAGCCCCCATACCTTGGCCGAAACCGACCCAAAACTGACGATAGGAATTTTGTTTTATATTCTGCACACTAGGAATCTTGCGATAGAATAGGCCAGAAGTCAGTCATGCGATAACGCGTAGTTTCCCCCATCATTCATCACCAGCTTTGATGGAGCTTTTGTGTTTCACTGATCTTTTCAGCCCACAGGGTCATAACACTTCATGAATTAGCTTTGAGTACACGCAAAATGAAGAGGTTATTGCCACTCAATTTTCGGTTCCATCGCATGCAGTGACCATCGTGCAAGGTCTAGATGCGTGCGTGCAGTGTATGTCAGAGCTGCCAAGTAGTACTGATTTTCCGTATTTAGTACTGAAAAATGAGAAGAATACTGATAGTTTCATGTAAAATACTGATTTCTCAAGTTTCATTTTTATGTGTTGTCCTGTGGTATTTCTTTGAAAATACTGATTTTCTCGCCAGAATACTGATTTTCAGCCTTGAAATACTGAAATGTTCTTGTTCAGGTTGGCAGCTCTGGTATGTATGCATTAGCAGTAAAACATTGCTCAAATGAAACCTACTTCAGACTGACAGAAACTATTACATAATTTACCAATAGGTGATTTAGGCCGCCTCAAAGTTCGTCAGTTGCAGGTATTTTCTCCTCGGGAAATTTACCCTGATCAGAAAATACCAAGTAATTTTGGCAGTGTGAAAGCAAATTATACATAATATCCCCAAGAGAAAATACCCGCTAAATAGTAGGTACTTGTCGAATTTATGAGAATTTTCATTTGGATTTTTCCATGGATGCAGTTTTATTGGCAGTGTCAAAGCAAATTATGGGAACCGTTACCCCAGCGCGGCACTTTTGGTGGCTGCTCAGCTTTCGTTTTTAAATCTCGCGTCCTGCCTGCTTATCTGACCATACTGCGCATGCTCGATACCTCGAGAACTTCCCCAAAAGTGTGTGATTCGGGTAGGTCTGAATGTGGAAAATAATTATCAGGTATTTATTTATTTATTTATTTATTTATTTATGTATTCGTTTCTGCATGTCATGACAATGTACATAGTGTGACCATCACAAAATTGAATACATTAAATTTTACATAATAATTATGTATAATTATGACCATTTACATAACTGATTATACCAAGGTTGCAGACATGCAGTGGTATGACAATATAAGCAGATGCTTGAGCTTTTAATGCCTGAACAATTTCTGGTGATTTAATGGATTATCTAGTGACCAAGGCTGTCTGGAAACACCTATTGACATACTATTGACTGGTTTTGGAGTGGGTTTCTGTGGCGGGACTGTTCATCTAGCGTGACTGAGTATTTACAATTTTATTGCAATTTCTCAATGGATAATCACATCTTTGACACCTGAGTGAATCTTTGGTACCTTTTCCATAGACATTATGTAGCTGTTTTTGGACTACTGCTCGGGCGGCGAAATGCAGATGAAGTGGATCGTCTTATTGCTATTGTGAAAAATGTTCGAGATGATGGTGAGTCTTATACCGTAATAAATGATAATAATGTAGATGATGATCATGGTGATGGTGGTGGTGATGATGATGATGATGTGGTGGTGGTGATGATGATGGTAGTAATGACTGTGTTGATGATTGATGATTATATGGTGGTGGAGATGAAGATGATGTGGTGGTGGTGGTGATGATGATGGTAGTGATGACTGTGGTGGTGGTGGTGATGATGGTGGTGGTGGTGGTTCTGATGATGATGATGATGAAGATGGTGATATGGTGGTGGTGATGGTGGTGGAGATGATGATGATGGTAGTGTATATGCATATGTAGAAGTAGTAATGATAGTGATAAAACACTTAAAATAATGTTAATAATACTGTTCATTTTTGTCTCACCTGCGAAGCAAAGTGAGACTATAGGCGCCGCTTTTCTGACGGCGGCGGCGGCGGCGGCGTCAACATCAAATCTTAACCTGAGGTTAAGTTTTTGAAATGACGTCATAACTTAGAAAGTATATGGACCTAGTTAATAAAACTTGGCCATAAGGTTAATCAAGTATTAATGAACATCCTATTAGAGTTTCGTGTCACATGACCAAGGTCAAAGGTCATTTAGGGTCAATGAACTTAGACCATGTTGGAGGAATCAACATCGAAATCTTAACCTGAGGTTAAGTTTTTGAAATGTCATAACTTAGGAAATATATGGACCTAGTTCATGAAACTTGGACATAAGGTTAATCAAGTATCACTGAACATCCTGCATGAGTTTCACATCACATGACCTAGGTCAAAGGTCATTTAGGGTCAATGAACTTTGGCCGAATTGGGGATATCTGTTGAATTCCCATCATAACTTTGAAATTTTATGGATGTGATTCATTAAACTTGGACATAATAGTAATCAAGCATCACTGAAAATTTTGTGCAAGTTTCGGGTCTCATGATTAAGGTCAAAGGTCATTTAGGGTCAATGAACTTTGGCCGAATCGGGGGTATCTGTTGAATTACCATCATAACTTTGAAAGTTTATTGGTCTAGTTCATTAAACTTGGACATTAGAGTAATCAAGTATCACTGAACATCCTGTGCGCGTTTCAGGTCACATGACCAATGTCAAAGGTCAATGAACTTTGGCCGAATTGGGTGTATCTGTTGAATTGCCATCATAACTTTGAAAGTTTATGGATCTGATTCATGAAACTTGTACATAAGAGTAATCAAGTATCACTGAACATCCTGTTCAAGTTTCAGGTCACATGATCAAGGTCAAAGGTCATGTAAGGTCAATGAACTTTGGCCATGTTGGGGTTTTTTGTTGAATAACCATCATATCTCTGTAAGTTTATTAGTCTAGTTCATAAAAAGTGGACATAAGAGTAACCATGTATCACTGAACATCTTATGCGAGTTAGAGTAGTATTCAAAGTCAGTACTGCTGCTATATTGAACCGCGTGATGCAGGTGAGACGGCCAGAGGCATTCCACTTGTTATAATGGTATATGGCAATAAAAATAACAATTAGACATTTATTTTCAAATCACATTGTAGTTTTCTTTCCTTTTAAAAAGAACCTGATAAAACCATATTAAAGGTGTATCCATATATATCAGTAGAGGAAATATTCATTTTTTTTTGTTTGCTTTACAGATGTTTTCTCTTCAAAACAGCTTGAGACATTTTATTTTGCCACCAAGGAGATTTTGATCCCACTAAAGAAAAATGCAAAGTGAGTACCGGTAATTTACAGTCAGTAAAGAGATGTATATTCCTGTCATGGTTAAGGTGACATAAAATCATTCTTAGATTTTTTTTTAAATTAATTATTGTCATTCATGTTTGTAGAGAGAATATCGTTGAAAAATGGTCCCGGTGGGGGGATTGGTTTTTAAAAGACAATTCGCTTTGCAATAGCACGAACTGGCACAAAATGGCAACAGCCCAGTGGACTCCTAACGTAACACCAATACAAAGCAGACACCAACTCGGCACAAACTCAACCACTCCAATCAATAACACCACACTAGCACCGACACTAAGCCCAACACCAACTCGGCACAAACTCAACCACTCCAATCAATAACACCACACTAGCACCAACACTCATCCCAACACCAACTCATCACAAACTCAACCACATTAATTAATAACACCACACTAGCACCAACACTAGGCCTAACACCCATCCTAACACCAACTCATCACAAACTCAACCACTCCAATTAATAACACCACACTAGCACCAACACTAAGCCCAATACCCATCCCAACACTAACTCAATTTTTTTTTAATCAATGACAGGTATAAGGACATTGCCACAAAGTGTGAAGATGACATTAAAAGGGTGTATCAACAATGTAAGCAGACCGTACAAGATGCTACGCAAACCAGGAACAACACTGGTTTCCAGCGGGCCACAAAAACACCTCTGAGAATATCTTGTAAGTTCTGATGGTTCAAATTTTTTTTGACCCTAAAATCCCAAGAACCCCACAGAATTTAAATTTTCTAGAGGATGCAGTATGCAAATCTAATGTTCTACAATGTAAAAGGACAGTGATTTTTCCGAATACTAGTGCGTACTATGTGATAAAAGAGTTTCTTCAAAGTTTTTCTCTCGGACTGCTTGGGAATTTTTACTGAGAATACACAGTTTGCACATCTGATGCTTGAGCGAACATTGAATTTCATAAATTGTTTTCTCTTTACTTCTTGAAGCTCTCATGTTAATTTTTTTCTTGATTTCCCTTAATTCTACATTAAGGTTACACATAGAGTGAAAAAAAAAACGCTACACCCTGCTTGTTCTTGTGGAATATGAGAAATATTCTGGTTCCATATTCCAATCATGGCCTTGTGGAACCAGAACGTATATGTATTTTCCGTAGGATGAAAGTAATACATGTAGTGTGTCCGAAATCTTGTATCAAAACTCCTCTTTGATTTGTTGCATGATTTTAGAATGGTTGCATTTTTACATTTTGAAATGATTATGTCATCACACTTACCAGCATGATTTCATAAGAAACATGTACCGGTAGTCAATATCAAGCAGAGGAATACTTCATCCATTCTTGTGTCAAAAATTTTCTTTATTTACCAAATTTATTATACAATAATCATATCGATTTCTGATTTCCCCCTTTTTTTACTAGCATCCTCTATGCCTGTGGAAGAGAAAGAAAGTGTGCAGGAGAGTGAAGAAATGTGCATTTCACCACCAGCTACCACTTCTTCCAATGGGCTTGAGACAGCATTACTGATTAAAAACCAGGAAGCTAGGGAGGAGATTGAAGAGAGAAGGGAAGGTGATGGTATGGACCATGTGACCTTCTGCGTTCTTTCTGTTTTTGAAGCCGTCTATACTGTACTGAAATACCATAGGTAAGGACATATTAGGTTCAAAATTCTTGTCCGAGGTTCAAAGTAATGTTGTATTGAAATACCATGTGAGATTTAATGACCTATTGAAATGCAATAGGTAAGGTCAAAATGGGTTCAAATTTCATGTCAAAGTTTAAAAATTATGTTAAACTGAAATGTCATAGGTACATGTCAGATCAGAATGTGTTAAAAGTACTGATATACTGATAAACCATGCAGTATATCCTGACCCACTGATATAACCATAGGTAAGGTCAATTTGGGTTCAAAGTTCATGTCGAAGTTCAAAGTTGTTTTACTGAAATATCATGCGACACATTAGGACCTACTGAAACGCCATAGATAAGGTCAAAATGGGTTCTAATTCTGTGACAAAACTTCAAAGCTACATTATGTGATATTGAAATGCCATGTGTCATTTTATGACTGAGAGAAAAGCCATAGTCACATAGGTTCAAAGTACATGTCAAAGGAGGGGGGGGGGCTGGCATGTGACATGAATTCACTTGTTAAATAGGTTCTTGGAACAATGAATGTGTTTCTTTTATTTTGTTTATTTATTTGAAGTAATTGTTTTTTTTCTACAATGCAGGGATGTGATTGTATGGTCATTCAAGCACCTTGCCAGTGGGTGCCCTATAGAGGGCCTCCCAACCAAAGATGAAAGCCTTAACTACCTCTCGACAGCCCTGCCTCTTATTGAGGTCATTGTCCAATCTCTTCAAAGGTAAAGTATGCTATCAGTATTTTGCCTGTTTGGTTCATTTGAGGCGCTGGCTTTTTTTTTACTTAAGATTTCAATTGGATTAATCACATGTCTTTAAAATTAAGCATGTCATTGAAAACAATCAGGCCACTACTTAAGGAGATAGTGATGTAATGATGTTTGTAATGGAGAAAAAGGAGGAGGAGAAGAATGAGAAGGAAGGAGAGAAAGAAGGAGAGGAAGAAGCAGACGGACAAGAAGGAGGAGAGGAGGAAGAATAAGGAGAAGAAGGATTATTATAAAATCATTTTTTATTCCTAATGAAGTATTAAGAAGAAGAGTACTTTGCAAACTCCTTTTAGAATATACTTCACTGGATTTTCTTCTTGCTCTTGTGGAATAGATTAATAGGAAGCTGTATCCCTGTTCCTGCAGTTCTTTGTGAAGAGGTCGTCCATTCCTTGCATGCCTATGTGCAAGCCCTAAAGGTGAGGTCCATTGGAAAAAAAGAAATGTTTAACATATGGGGACATTACAGTGATGGTAAAATCAATTGTAGAAATAATGAAGGGGCATTGTTTAGTTAATAAGAGCATTTTTTTTTTTACACATAAATAAGCATAATTAATGAGCATTGATATTTATCGCAGATTTTGATCTTGCCATTTTGTAGATTATGCCTTGGGTAAAATCCCATGATTGACAGCCAAGATCATCACCCCCGAATTTCTAGGTGACAGAATAGCCAATTTTTGTGTGTTGAATAGTTAGTTAACTTTAATAATTGTGTAAAATGCAGGGGCCAGCTATTAAATGAAAGATTCTTTTTAGACCATGAGTCGTTTGAATTGTTATTCTTAATAGCAGCAGGCTAGTCGAAGTGCCAGTCATGGTAGTAGAAGCAAGGTCTTGGTCGTAGTTAGTTAGTGGTGGTTGAAGTTGTAGTAGTGGTTGTAGAAATAGAGTGATAGTTGTAGTTTAATGGTGTCGGTGGTAGAAGTATTAGTTGTGGTAATAGTAGTAGTAGTAGTAGTGTTACGATACTGTAACAAATAACAAGGAAATATCTTTTTATTTAGATGTGATTTCCTTTTTTTTTTATTACAGGAAATATGACACTCAAAAAGTAATAAAACATAAATAAATATATATTGGTGTTACATGTACATATCTTGAAGTGCTAGAGGTAAAATTCCGAAGTGATGATGCTATATGTTTATCCAAGTAATAATCCAAGTTAGTTGGATAAATGAAAGTTCACAATGATGGCGATGATGAAACTGATGTTGAAGCACGATGAATAACAAGAGTCACTGTATCGAGTTGAAATGTCCGTGAAGATGATGTTGATGATGACTAACAGTCAATTTCAGCAATCCATGGGTTGAAAAGCGTTCAGAACTGAGAATTCCTCTCTCAAAATAACTACAAACAGTTCATTGATGGCGTGCAAATAATTCCACAGAAGATAAATATTCAGGGTGGAAATATAGTCTGCTCTGACATAAAGTCTGGCGTGAAACTCTTAGCTCTGATCTGATCTGATGAAGTGATCTGGTATGATGTGATGATGTCCTTGAAGAATCTGCCAGCTTTATATACTAATTTAAACTATTCTAGAACCTTCTAGTATTCACTATTCTAGAAACTTCTAGTGTTCGCTATTATGGAAGGTTCTAGTATTGTCTACATTTTGTCATTAAGAACATTCTGCCCATTTCTAGAGCTGTCTACATTTGAAATACTCTTGAATGACCTCATTGAAATAAATAATGTCAACAAAATAGCTAAGCCTATTGTTTATTTCCACTACCAATACATGTCTATTGTAAAGCAATCCCTAGTGTTTAGCAGTCTGTATTGTCTCTCTTGGGACATACCAGAGATAACAAAGATTATTCAAAGATTACTCATGTGTAACACAGCTGTACTATAGAGCCTTCTGGAACATTCTTAATCATTCCAAAATATCCTTAAAGGGGAAATAACTAAATAAATGAATGTAATTGCTTTTACAATTCTTCTTATATAACAGTAGTAGTAGAAGTAGTAGTAGTAGTAGTTTTGTTGTAGTGGTAGTGGTAGCATTGATGGTGATAGTGGCAGTACAAAGATTAGATGTTAATATTGTTTGAGTTTATGCCCCCCCTCATATTGCTTTAGTGAACATTAATGATTTTGTTATTAATATTTCGTAATCAACACCATCATCATCCTTTTTTTCTACAGCTTGATTTAGACATCGGTGGATTTCATGCTGAATTGTTCCAGCAGTTCATCCTGTCCGAGGACAATCGACAAAGAATTGTGCGAGGGAGTCAACAATATTCAGAAGTTTTGCAGCAACTCCATGAGTGTAGAGCAACATTAAGTCAGTTTTGAAACAAACGGTTGCAGGGTGTCAGCAAATCGTGTTAAATATTACAAAACGAAAAGAAAAAGAATTGATAGCATAATATAAACAGAGGATAATTTGGATCCTCCTTTTTACCACTTGCTGCAATTTTGCAGATGTAAAAAATATATGAAATACAGCAATATTACTGCCATGCAAACTCATACCCTGTTTGTATCGGATATACTGTACCACAAATTTTGTGGCTTCTTTGCAGACAATTTGATAAACAGTAATGATCGATGCATTGACTTTATGTCAAAGATGTTTTTGTAACATGTATTTCTGATGCTTGTTACAGTGTGTGTGTGTGGGGGGGGGTAGCAAATGATTATCCACTCCCCATGAAACCTATCACATCAGACTTTAACAGTGTATTTGATAGAACAACTTGGTCCATTTAAAGTATTAAAGAGCAGTGCTTACATCAATTTCTATGTGTTTACTGGATTCAACTTTCCGTGGTATCTTTTTCTTGTAGTATTACTCTACTTATTAATTTATTTTTATTATTTTTTCTTCTTATCTATGTCTTTCTTTATTTTATTGATTGATTTATTCTATATTTCTTTATTCCATTTGTTTATTTATTCGATCTGTTATTTTAGTTTATTTTGTATTTTTATTGATCTATTGAATTCAATATCTTTTATTACTTTTTTCAAAATTTACTTCTTGTTCGTTCATCGATTCAGAGCTGCCAAGTAGTACGATTTTTCCGTATTTCATACAAAAATCAATTTAAAATACGGCAGTACGCTTTTTCATGATAAAATACGGGAAAAAACAAATTAGAGAAGAAAAGGTATTGTTCGCCCCACTATAGCATCTGGGAGCTTTCGGGCGGAGATGAAAAAATGGCAGCCGTGTGTTGCTGCCCTCTACGTTCAATGAGTTGTGCTTTCATCAAGGCTTTCCGATTAGAATTTTCGATATCATCCTGGCGAATCAATGCGGATGACAAGTTCCGAGCGCACGCACGTAGTTTACAAGCGCAAAGCAGCGGCTCAAATCGCAATATTTTGCGACTGGTAAATATGTCTGTTAGGATGATGACGTCATCCAAGATGGCAACTTACGTTGACAGACGGAAGGTTCGAAGATGACGATGTTTCGATCATCATTTGAAAGGAATTAGCGGTAACTGCGGTTTAAGGTATGATATTTCTGAATTTCATACATTTTCCGTAAATATGGATGCAATTTCTTTTTCATAATGTGACATTTTATGATTTTATGTGCAAAAAACGATCGGAAAAAATCGGGTTTCCGTCGAATGTTAGATCTAACGTTACTGCTAATACGTTGTCTGTACGTACGGGCCTCCAAATTCTTCAGTCTTTGTATTGGTGACTGAGCCAACGCAGTTCAGCGGAACAACCAAAATCTAGGCTGAAGCTTTTGGTCTCGTGTGCGACGGTGTGGGGCGCAAAATAATGTAAGAAGTGATCGAACTTTGCCATTATGCTTGCATATTTATCTCATGGTAAAAATACAGATTTATTTTTTTAAATACTGATTTTGAGGGATAAGAATACTGAAAATGCAAAATACAACTTGGCAGCTCTGTCGATTGATTGATTATTTATCTTTTTGCTTGTTTGATCATTTATTGAATGCTATTTATTTGTATATTTATTGATTTATACATTTATTAATTAGTAAATGGTTAATGCATTTATTCATTCCATAGTTCAAATTGAATGATCATGTTTAAACCTACATGTAGCAGTGAATGGAGAGAGATTACAATCATCATTTGCAATTATCATGGAGACATTTTGTATTATTATACATTCATACCCCTACCATAGGAAATTCGCAAGGAAGGATAAATGAATTACATGTAGTATATAGTTAAGTGATCGGTCAAGCAGGTCAAGTGGGTAGGCAGGCTTTCGGTCAATCAGTCCATCAAAAATCTTGCAGATCGGACATCCTCGTCCAAAATTCCTCAATGTTCATGAGACTTTGCAAGTAAAGTGGTCTTTGGATGAGTGAGGAAATGATTGTAAAGCAATATACTTCCTCATTATTTGCCCAGTACTCATTAGACCTTGGCACAACAATTGTTCTTTGAATGTAAACATGCTTGGTACATGTCATTAAATGCGCTGGCTACTGCAATAGTTCATGGGAAAATCTTGCAGAGTAAACTACTTCCTCAGTTTCTTGCCCAGTGCTCAATGAGACATGGTACATACATAGTCTTTGAGTGAAAAGTGCAAGATACATTCATTGAGAATGTCAGAAACAGTGTTGCCAAGGTGTTGTTGCCATTTCTTCACATAAGGACATTCTTTTAGTTGTTTGTGAGAGAAGGAGATACTGTTATGAATTTAGTAATCAATATTTTAAATCAATATTTTTTGTGCAAGTCATCATATCTATGATTGATATTTTTCCTGTCAGTTTAACATTCTAAAGCTCAGTGTTTTGGACTCCTTTTGAAGGTTTGGTGTATGTTATTATTGTTATTCCGTTGAAATCTTCTGGGAAATCCAATCTGGTAGAACGTTTAACTAAAGCAGAATAGGAGATCAATTGGGCTCCCCCAAATGCATACCACATGCACCCGCCAGCTACATGTATTCCTATTATAGCTAAGAAACTTCCCATTTTGGAGGAAAACTGGTGGGATCCGCTTTGTATGAACAATTTTCAGCAAGATTGAATAGTGAATTTAAGATTGTTCTTTTGTTCTTTTAAGGCCACCACGCACTGGTCCACAAGATGATTTTGGAGAAAAACACATTTTGCACATTGTCTGACAATGTGAATTAAAAGTTTTTTTTATTTAAAGCTTAACTAACTGAAAAAATACCAATATAACAATTTCCGATGATTGCAAGACTTCATTTTGGAGTACAGGCCAAATTAGTTTCAATTCGTAGCCCGTGAACATATATTTGGGGAAAAATTGCCAACTCGCCTAATGCCAACTAACCACATGGTGTACTTTCATTTAGACTAATGGCATTCAGTCTAACAACCATTCGGTCTATTAGCCATTTGGTCCAATCATCACTTCGTCTAATTACCATTTCGTCTAATAACCAGTTGGTCTAATATCCATTTCATTTTCATTCGTTTTTTATGATTTCACACTTGGTCCAATAAGACCAAATGGTATATGGGATAAATGGCCATTGGACCAACTGGTTATTAGACGAAATGGCAGCAGACTAAATGAACATAGACCATGTGGTGAACATGGTAGATAAAATGATAATAGACGATTTGGCAATTGGACGAATTGGCATTAGAAGAATTGGAAATAAACCTACATAGGTATTCGTACAATGATTTATAACACTGCACAGTAAGATGTTCCATTTCTCAATATTAGCATCAGATTCTACTACGTTCCAAAATTGGGTCGCAATCATAAGATGTGCGGTGGCCTTTTCTGATTCGTTCCTGTTTCTTAGCCGTCGTGTTAGGCAGGTTGTCTATTATGATTCCATGCATTTTCAGAGGGGATGTGATATGGCTAATTGAATCAAACATTGATTAAAAATATATTTTGTTTTCTTGAATAGGAGTGTTATTGTATTTTGGGAGTGTTGTCATAGAGCACTCCAAGGGGTGTTTCACAAAGATTTAAAGGGGAATCCAACCCAAATAAAAACTTGTTCTTAGGGGAATAAGAAAAATCAGACAAGTTGATAGGTGAAAGTTTGAACACTATCTGACAAATAATAAGAAAGTTATGATTTTTTTAAAGTTGTGAATATTGGTAATCCCTGGATCCATGGAGACTGCAAATTGGCCACATATGCGATGTCACAGTGATGTAAGGCAAGGACTACTCTTCCATGTACTCCAATACATAAAATGGCTAATATGTCATTTTTTCAAATGTTTTACTTCAAATTTTATTTTTCTTTCATGAGGACATAAAACAATATACTACCAGGGTTATATTTAGATTACTGCCCCAGGGGAATGGGCAGTTAGGAGAAAACCACAAATCCCTGATAATTAAGTACATGGCCTATGGGAAAGTTGTCCTTGCCTCTTGTCATAATTTACTTACCCAGTTGCCAATTTGAAATCTACATTAATTTTAAAGCAGCCATAACTTTCTTATTGCTGGTCCGATTTCTTTCAAACTTTCACCATTCTGTTTTATTTATTTTTCTCCTTTCCAACACTACATTTAATGACCAAGGCTGGATTCCCCTTTAAAGGAATGGTATGGGCTGAAAGTGTGTATAGCCTAATAAATAGAGTAGAATTCACTGAGCAAAATGCTGAAAAGTTCATCAAAATTGGATAACAAATAGCAAAGTTATTGAATTTTTGTCTCACCTGCGAAGCAAAGTGAGACTATAGGCGCCGCTTTTCCGACGGCGGCGGCGGCGGCGGCGGCGACGGCGGCGGCGGCGTCAACATCAAATCTTAACCTGAGGTTAAGTTTTTGAAATGACATCATAACTTAGAAAGTATATGGACCTAGTTCATGAAACTTGGCCATAAGGTTAATCAAGTATTACTGAACATCCTATTAGAGTTTCATGTCACATGACCAAGGTCAAAGGTCATTTAGGGTCAATGAACTTAGACCATGTTGGAGGAATCAACATCGAAATCTTAACCTGTGGTTAAGTTTTTGAAATGTCATCATAACTTAGAAAATATATGGACCTAGTTCATGAAACTTGGACATAAGGTTAATCAAGTATCACTGAACATCCTGCATGAGTTTCACGTCACATGACCAAGGTCAAAGGTCATTTAGGGTCAATGAACTTTGGCCGAATTGGGGATATCTGTTGAATTCCCATCATAACTTTGAAAGTTTATGGATCTGATTCATGAAACTTGGACATAATAGTAATCAAGCATCACTGAAAATTTTGTGCAAGTTTCAGGTCTCATGATTAAGGTCAAAGGTCATTTAGGGTCAATGAACTTTGGCCGAATCAGGGGTATCTGTTGAATTACCATCATAACTTTGATAGTTTATTGGTCTAGTTCATTAAACTTGGACATTAGAGTAATCAAGTATCACTGAACATCCTGTGCACGTTTCAGGTCACATGACCAAGGTCAAAGGTCAATGAACTTTGGCCGAATTGGGTGTATCTGTTGAATTACCATCATAACTTTGAAAGTTTATGGATCTGATTCATGAAACTTGTACATAAGAGTAATCAAGTATCACTGAATATCCTGTTTGAGTTTCAGGTCACATGATCAAGGTCAAAGGTCATGTAAGGTCAATGAACTTTGGCCATGTTGGGGTTTTTTGGTGAATCTCTGTAAGTTTATTGGTCTAGTTCATAAAAAGTGGACATAAGAGTAACCATGTATCACTGAACATCTTGTGCGAGTTAGAGTAGTATTCAAAGTCAGCACTGCTGCTATATTGAACCGCGTGATGCAGGTGAGACGGCCAGAGGCATTCCACTTGTTGAAGTTTAGCAGTATTTTGTGAAAACAGTCGTCCTGATTATTCATTCGGCGGGCTGATGATGTCACATCTCTACTTGTTCTTTTGTATTACCGGTATATGAAATTAGGTTTATTCACATATTTTCCTCCAAGAACTAGAAAAATTGGATTGACAACTGATTTAGTGCATTAGATATTTATTTCTGCAAATTATTTCATTATAAGGGAGACATATTATTCACACAAGTATGAAATAATGAGAAAAAAGTACCCTTCTCTGGTCAGAATAAATCCTATCCACTGGAAGTAAACATTCAACACTCAATTTCCTCTTTTTTGTATGATATTTAAGTGCCACTTTAACTCACGAGTCTATGGGAAATTATTTAGGACTCTAAGACCATTCGTAACTTCCAAACAGCTTTATGAAGCACCTGTCAGCTTTGACTGAAGGGGAAGTTAACCCTGACAATGGCCCGTATTCTGATAGCAGGTTTAACTTAAAACCAGGTTTAAAGTGGTTTAACCCTAGAAAGACTGGGGGCTCATTCAGCCCCCCCCCTCAACATTTTTTGCAATAAATCCGCCGCGCAAATTTTTTTTTCCCATGTCGCTCTCTGACTTTTTACTTTCAAGTCTGGCACAACTTATGAGACCAAAATTGTGACCCATGGGTACGCAGTTCCGAAAAGTCGCAACATTTCGTAAGTGCATGCAGACCCAAAATTACTAAAAAACGTGAATTTGTGTACAAATCCAATGCAAATAAGTGTATTTAGCCAAGATTTGTACATATATCATTATTTTTCCTTTTACTGCTTCAAATCTTTTTTGTATGATAATTAAGTGCCACTTTAACTCACGAGTCTATGGGAAATTATTTAGGACTCTGAGACCATTGGTAACTTCCAAACAGCTTTATGAAGCGCCTGTCAGCTTTGACTGAAGGGGAAGTTAACCCTGACAATGGCCCGTATTCTGATAGCAGGTTTAACTTAAAACCAGGTTTAAAGTGGTTTAACCCTAGAAAGACTGGGGGCTCATTCAGCCCCCCCCCCCTCAACATTTTTTGCAATAAATCCACCGCGCAAATTTTTTTTGCCCATGTCGCTCGCTGACTTTTTACTTTCAAGTCTGGCACAACTTATGAGACCAAAATTGTGACCCATGGGTACGCAGTTCCGAAAAGTCGCAACATTTCGTAAGTGCATGCAGACCCAAAATTACTAAAAAACGTGAATTTGTGTACAAATCCAATGCAAATAAGTGTATTTAGCCAAGATTTGTACATATATCATTATTTTTCCTTTTACTGCTTCAAATCTTTTTTGTATGATAATTAAGTGCCACTTTAACTCACGAGTCTATGGGAAATTATTTAGGACTCTAAGACCATTCGTAACTTCCAAACAGCTTTATGAAGCGCCTGTCAGCTTTGACTGAAGGGGAAGTTAACCCTGACAATGGCCCGTATTCTGATAGCAGGTTTAACTTAAACCCAGGTTTAAAGTTGTGGTTTAACCCTAAAAATACTGGGGGGACTCATTCATCCCCCGCCCCCCCTCGACATTTTTCGCGATAAATCGCCGCACAAATTTTTTTGACCATGTCGCTCTCTGACTTTTTACTTTCAAGTCTGGCACAACTTATGAGACCAAAATTGTGACCCCTGGGTACGCAGTTCCGAAATATCGCAACATTTCGTAAGTGCACGCAGACCCAAAATTACTCAAAAACGTGAATTTGTGTACAAATCCAATGCAAATAAGTGTATTTAGCCAAGATTTGTACATATATCATTATTTTTCCTTTTACTGCTTCAAATCTTTTTTGTATGATAATTAAGTGCCACTTTAACTCACGAGTCTATGGGAAATTATTTAGGACTCTAAGACCATTCGTAACTTCCAAACAGCTTTATGAAGCGCCTGTCAGCTTTGACTGAAGGGGAAGTTAACCCTGACAATGGCCCGTATTCTGATAGCAGGTTTAACTTAAACCCAGGTTTAAAGTTGTGGTTTAACCCTAGAAAGACTGGGGGGCTCATTCAGCCCCCCCCCCCTCGACATTTTTTGCAATAAATCCGCCGCGCAAATTTTTTTGACCATGTCGCTCTCTGACTTTTTACTTTCAAGTCTGGCACAACTTATGAGACCAAAATTGTGACCCCTGGGTACGCAGTTCCGAAATATCGCAACATTTCGTAAGTGCACGCAGACCCAAAATTACTCAAAAACGTGAATTTGTGTACAAATCCAATGCAAATAATAGTGTTTTTAGCCAAGATTCGTAAATGTATCATTATTTTTCCTTTTACTGCTTAAAATCAATTTATTTATATATTGATCTTTTTTATGGTCAAAATAAAGTCTCCGACAATTTCCATTGAAAAAACAATAAAAAAACAAGTCGAAAAACAAGGAAATACATAAGAAATTTAGAAAACAATAGAATACATAAAAAAATAAATGTGATGTTGAAATTTTTTTAAATAAATTTGATCAGATGCCTATCTTGAGTATGTGAAACAAAAATTAGCATTTCAGGGGCATTATTTTGTTAATTAGAGCAAACATGATTTTACGCATAAATTAGCATAATTAATGAGACATGAGATTTTTGCAGAATTTGATGCTACAGTTTTGTAGATAATGCCATGGGTAACGCGTGTGCCAACCTGCTATCAGAATACGGGCCAAAATGTCTATTGTAATATAGCATGAATAATAGTAGAGAATATTTATATAAAAAAAAATCAAATCGGGCTTCCTCTGACCTTTCCTCCTACTTAACATCTTAGGTATGGGTTGTGATAAGATATATATCTGTGGAAATTTTAATCCATGCATGATAAAATTCTACTCCGACTAGAAACCCATATGTGAAACGAGCAATTACTGTGTATCATCCAATTTCCGTGAAGCTTTTTTATGAGAAGTTAGTGAGCGGGAACAATCCCCCAAGCAGCTGAAATATTCTATTGTGAAGAGCTAATGTTATGTCAGTCCTATTTATTTGTGACTTAATCCTTTATTAGGAAAAGAAAAATATATGCTGCAAAGCAAAGGAATGAATTATTACTGTCTGAACCTCTCATTTGTAACTACTCGCGCGTGAGTGTGTGTGTAAAGTATACATGTACAACATTATAATATACAGTGCGTATCAAAAAAGTTTACACTTAGAAAAAAATCCTGTAAAATTATATATTTGTAATGTCCCAAAGATTTTTCCACACTTTAACATTGGTACAGATCCATTTAAAGGGATGGTCCGGGCTGAAAGGATGTATAGCTTAATGAATAGAGTAGAAGTCACTGAGCAAAATGCAGAAAATTTCATCAAAATCGGATAATAAATAACAAAGTTATTGAATTTTAAAGTTTAGCAATATCTTGTGAAAACAGTCATGAATATTCATTAGGTGGGCTGATGATGTCACATCCGGTGTGTTGGCTCAGGGCTCAGTTGGTAGAGCGTCCGTCTCACAACTGGGATCGAGGGCGGGGGTTCAAACCCCGGCCGCGTCAGACCAAAATACGTTAAAAGATGGGAATTGCTGCTACCCTGTTTGGCGTTCAACAATAGACCAGTTCGTAGTTACTTCATGGGCAATTTTGGTCAAATGACCTTTCATTTCTTTCATCATGATAGGCAGATTTCAAAGCAAGATATTAGCTTGCCTTACATAGCAGGATGAAGAAATTGAATAGACCAGGCATGCCAGGTGACTAGAATAGCACACCAATGGACACTTAATGAAGGTATTTGTTGCATTCCTTCTTTGAATGCATATCTTAGCATGTTGCACAATGTACTTGACAAACTGTGAAATACCAGTCGTTCGTGGAAGCATTGTTTTTTTTTGTGTGGATGTAAATGATAATTCAAAAGAATATATGAATAATCAAGACATCAAAGTTGGTGCTTATCTCATTAGATTTTAAAGCACCATGTCACTTTAGTACAAATGACCTTCTTCTGATCATGCTTAGAATCTTTTGATCATGCGCAGAAAGGAACTAAACTGGTTTATCAAAGGGATAGGTCCGATAGAGCCTCGTCGATCTGGCGCGCAACTGTGCGAAATTATTTTTCCCACCGCAGTTCTGGACCAACATATGAATATTCATGACATGCGTATTCGGAGTAAGAGTACGCATGCGCATGGACTTGTTTGCCTCGATCAGTTGCGCGGTCGTCAATTCAAGTTGCCCAAATTACCCGTACCCCTACATAGTTACATAGGCCTTATATAGGCTTATATCTACATCTAAATCCAATTCTTAAACATTCATCAAACTAGGTGCCATTAATGACAAGAAAAATGCTAGGCTATGGCTAGCGCATTAACTTTACCTCAAATCGACCTGTTTAATACCTAATAATACAAGTAGCCGACTAATGCCATGGTTATAACTTCGAACTGGTAAAGGCTTTATGTTTAATTGGGTTAGACCCATGAGATCAATATTAGCTTATTTGCCTTGGTTTAGTATGTCTAGTCCGTATACAGAACCAGTCCTAGATCTACATATATTTTAGATCTAGTCTAGTCTCTAGATCTTGGAAGTTGATAGACTGATCTACACTGTACCAGCATGGAAGGTAGGAAAACGTCAGGCAAAGTGAGCAGAACAACATACCGTATAAGGGACTGTAGCCGGCCATTTTGACTTTCCAATTAATAACAGTATTTATCACCTAACTGGCAGAATAAATGATTATATCTGTTACGATACTGCAACAAATAACAATCAAGAAATTGATGCATAAAGTTTAATTTCCTCTTTTTTTATTACAGGAAATAATTATACATAAATAAAACAAATAATGATCTTACATAAATCTCTTTGAAGTCTCCGATGTACAATCCAGGGTTATAGTTCACTGTTATAGTCCAATATATATATATTCCAGGTAGGCTGGGAAGATTCCTTATTGATGATGGCGATGATGAAACTGATGTTGAAGTTCGATGAATAATAAAAGTCACTGTAACGAGTTGAAATGTCCGTGAAGACGATGTTGATGATGATTAACAGTTAATTTCAGCAATCCATGGGTTGAAACGTGTTCATTGAACAGGTTGATGTTGTTGATGAGAACTGATAATTTCTCTCTCAAAATAACTGCAAACAGTTCATTGATGGTGGGCATAAACTGCTCTGATCTGATCTGGTGAAGTGATCTCATATGATGTGATGTGATCTCCTGCTCTCATATGATGTGATGATCATCTTGAAAAATCTGCAGCTTTATACTAATTACAAGTGTTCTAGATCATTCTCAAATTTCAACTAATCTACAAGCTTCTAGAATTCACTCTTCTGGAAGCTTCTTTATTTCTAAAACATTCTTGAATGACCTCATTGAAATCAACATGGGTAAACAAAATACCTAAGCCTATTCATTTCCACTACCAATACAATTCTATTGTTTGGCTTTTCCCTATTCAACAATAAAACTCCTTGGCCTTTAAATAGGCAAGGCCTGCATAATAAAAAGACATTCTGGAAAGTTCTTTACAAACATGCTGTGGAATGTACTTGATCATTCTAGGCTATTCTTAAAGAGGAAATAACTAATAGATTAATGTAACTGCTTTCACAATTCTTCTACAATTATTCTTATATATAACATATCTTAATATGAATTGTGCTTTCAGACACTGTTTTACTCATAGATCACTATTACGAGCATTTATGGTGCCTATTGTACATAATACTGTTAATGCCTATATGGCGGCCTTTTTGAAAGTCAAAATACAGTATTTAATACAAACTTGAAACCCGAATGATATATTACGTTGGAAAATGTTTTTATACGGTATCCCATTAATTTATCATATATATACGCATGTTAGTGATCAATCTCGTGAATTCTTTGGCCCCCATTGTCGTTGTACGCAATACTGTTTGGGCCAGTGGCGGCTATTGTAGATATCAAAATGCAGCAATGTTTCCATTTATGACATAATAAATTATATATCTCGTTAGTAATGATAATTTTCATTATTACTTCGTTCATACAACGCAATTTTTTTTTCATTTTAGAGGTCTTCTTTGTGAAAATAAGTTTTCCATATTCATGTTGTACATATATACAAGGGCCTATTGTAGCCATTTTGAATATCAGGAAAATAAATATTTGGTCATATTTCACTCCTGCCACACAATTTCATGCATTTCATAGCCAATGTGAGGAAAATTTTATGATTTTCATATTTTGGCGGCCATATTGGATTTTGCCTATTTGCGGAAAATGCTTAAGGTTACACGAGTGGCATCATTCAGATCCGTAATTAGCACCCTCGAATTGACAAGAAACCATAAAAAAAATATTGTATATATAAAAAACAAGGTTATGCCTCTTCTATCCTGGACTATAGAGATTTCCGCCCCTGGTTTAAAACTAAACTTTTGTGTTTTTTGGTAATATTAATTTGATAAATATGTAGGTATACTAGTAGTTAGCTAGATCCCATGGATCATTCGAGTCTCGATAGTTCAGTTCAGTGACGTTGTGAGATTAAAAAAATAAAACGGATTTAGATATATTCTGGTTGAAGATATTTGGATAATTCTAGTTTCTTGACGGATTGTATTATTTTGGTAGACACTGACGCGTTGGTGTTGAACTGCCCGGTTCTCGTTTCGTATAGGGACGATACCTAATGGTTTTGTGAAACCTGTCAAGGTGGGTGTTTCACAAAGATGTTGGTGAGATAGGATGAATTTACGAAAACCTGGTGACCATTTCTTAAAATAAAATTCAACATTGATTTGAAATTTGGTGCCTATCACTTATTACAACTAGAAAGAGACACATGTCGTTCGGAAAGTGTCTCTTAACTTACGAACAGCTTTATGAAACATCCATCTGGGCCCATTATGATGCCTCAGTCTGCACTATCTGAAAGCCTGCAGTAATAGGTAAGTTTACTTTCGGCATGATTATCAATGCTTTAGGAATATGGGCCAAATGGCTAGGAGAGAAACAGATTGTTTTCAGATAATATCAGACACTTGAAGTGAAGAAAAAGTGGAAAGCTAACCAACATTGGATTGTGATAGAGCTATATAAGTTCGAGAAATGAAGTATTATAATATATATGGCAAAGATATTACTGTATGATGGGGTGTCCAAACTTCGCGCACTTTTCAAAAATATTCATCAGGCTTAATTTTGTCCACAAATTATTCATAATTTATACAAAACCAATTCAAGAAATAGTTACCACATTGACGGCAAGATTGTAAACTATAAAATCATGGACGAAAATGTAAAGTAGGTCACGGGGTTTCGCCGGTATCGCGATCTCAAAATTCTATTCCGATCGGCGAATGCGGGCTGTGCTGGAAAACCGTTCAGAAAAAGTGTGACCTAACTTCGCGCACCAAAGCTTTTGTGGAGATTTAAACAAAGACTCAAGCTCAAAAAGTGAAATATTTATATCAGATTGATGGCAAAATGCTATGGAATCGGTTAGTACCACATTTAACTCACATTTTTTATGATTTCTGCTTGTAAAATGGTGATATCGTGATGCTTGTTGCTTTCTTCAAAACGGGCGCTACGGGTGACAAATTTGCCGATCTTTTGCCAATATTTTCATGACTACTGGACTAATCCTAAAGAAACTTTCAGCGAAGGGTAATTTTAGGTCGCTTTTCACATTAATGACAGATTTTAAGGATATTGGCTAGTTTTGGAGATAATGACCGTCCGCGAAGTTTGGACACGCGCGAAGTTTGGACTCACTGCCATAATTAAATGGTGTCTTGGTAAAAATATCATGTGTTAATGTCTTTTAATGTTTTAATAATGTTCTTTTGCTTATCCGGCCGAGGAGGCACTTCGTCTTTAGACACGAAGCCGCGCGGACTCATGGCAAGGTGTTTTAACATTTAAGCCTATTTCTTGATAATAAATTCGATATCTTGATATCAAGAATTAATTTCTTGATATCAAGAATTCAAATTCTTGATATCAAGAATTACCATTGCTTAAGTACACAAACCATTTTTTATATCAAGAATTTATTTCTTGATAGCTTAAAATAGAATTCTTGATATCATGAAATGAATTCTTGATTTCGAACGCAAGACTATTCCACGAATTGTTTGGATATCGAGCACAAAGTATTGCACAAAATGTTAAATCTATTTTCAGCTCAAATTTTGTGCAGACTTGAAATTCGCAGTTGATTTCCAGCGCACAAATAATGCAGATTTTTTTTCTGATTTTTATTTCTGCAAGTAATACATTTTTTCGACAGCTTGTTTATTATAAAATTCAAAATAATATGTATTTGTTTCTAGGTCAGTTAATTTTAATCAAGTAATCATAATAAAAATGTATCTTAAAAAAATATAAAACAGCAACATATCACGAAATGATTTATTGATGTTGCCAAATATAACCGTTGACAAACCAGTAGTAAAAATTGTCACTTGTGAAATAAATATGTCGTAGCGTTTTTCTTAATGGGTAAATGTAAATCTCATATTTTATTTGGAATAATGACGTTAGATCTAATATTTTAAAAGCAAAATAAGTTCAAAATACTTACAAATTACGCATTGTAAATGCAAAATTTGGCAACATATCACAAATTCATTATTTCCGCATGAATTCGTGATATGTGGCAAATCTATCATTTTTCCAATAGGTGCTTTGTAAGTTAAATTTGTTATTTTTGCTAAAAATGATTAAATCAGCCAATATTATTTCATTTCACGTAGCTAAGATTTTCTTAAATGATTTGTACAGTAAAAACTTAGATATGATATTACAGACGCGGTGTGTGCATTGTCGTTTGGCAACATATCATTTCGGACAAGTTTAAGTTAGCACGAACTATTTTTTAAAATTATCTAAAGAGATCTGGGTTTTTTTTTCATGAAGATCTGACTTTAAAGAATCGCCATTTTGTTGGTATGAACGACGGGTGTGTTATCGTAAAATTGGTTATTCCGCTTTCACAAAAAGCGGGAATGGAAAACAATTCATTTTTGTCTCACCTGCATAGCAGAGTGAGACTATAGGCTCCGCTTTTCCGACGGCGACGGCGGCGGCGTCAACATCAAATCTTAACCTGAGGTTAAGTTTTTGAAATGACATCATTACTTAGAAAGTATATGGACCTAGTTCATGAAACTTGGCCATAAGGTTAATCAAGTATTACTGAACATCCTATGAGAGTTTCATGTCACATGACCAAGGTCAAAGGTCATTTAGCATCAATGAACTTAGACGATGTTGGGGAAATCAACATCAAAATCTTAACCTGAGGTTAAGTTTTTGAAATGTCATCATAACTTAGAAAATATATGGACCTAGGTCATTAAACTTGGACATAAGGTTGACCAAGTATCACCAAACATCCTGCATGAGTTTCACGTCACATGACCAAGGTCGTTTAGGGTCAATGAACTTTGGCCGATTTGGGGTATCTAATGAATTACCATGAAAACTTTAAAAGTTTTTGGATCTGATTCATGAAACTTGGACATAATAGTAATCAAGTATCACTGAACATTCTTTGCAAGTTTCAGGTCACATGATCAAGGTCAAAGGTCATTTAGGGTCAATGAACTCTGGCCAAATTGGGGGTATTTGTTGAATTACCATCATAACTTTGAAAGTATGTTGGTCTAGTTCATAAAACTTGGACATAAGAGTAATCAAGAATCACTGAACATCCTGTGCGCATTTTAGGTCACATGACCAAGGTCAAAGGTAAATGAACTTTGGCCATAATGGGGTATCTGTTGAATTACCATCATAACTTTGCAAGTTTATTGATCTGACTTTTGAAACTTGGACATACATGTAAGAGTAATCAAGTATCACTGAATATCCTGCGCAAGTTTCAGGTCACATGATCAAGGTCAAAGGTCATGTGAGGTCAATGAATTTTGGCAACATTGGGGGTATTTGTTGAATTACCATCCTATCTCTGTAAGTGTATTGGTCTAGTTCATAAAACGTGGAAATAAGAGTAACAAGTATCACTGAACATCTTGTGCGAGTTATAGTAGTTTTCAAAGTCAGCACTGCTGCTATGTTGAATCGCGTGATGCAGGTGAGACGGCCAGAGGCATTCCACTTGTTATGACTTGGCCTTTAGTCTACAAAATAGAAGTATACAGACTTTTGGAATACATTGACAAAAACTTGGAAAATTTTTGGTTTGTTTCATTTTTATTACAAGATATACGTTCATGATATTGCACCAGATAAACTGCCATATCTAGATATAACTCGTTCACACTCAAATTATATTCGTTTGGTTGTTTTTGAAAACCGTCTAGAGACGTCATTCTTCGCACCATACAGTTCATATTTATACTTTACCGTAAAAATGAAGCATAGGCCTATTTAACACTCGATTTTGAACAGTAAAGTCATCTATATTTTATGTTATTGTTTGCAGAATAATATTCAGCAGTACCCTTGGTGACAGATTGAGAAATTGAGAAATTGAAAAATGGTATCGAACAGGGAGTGTTGACTCCGAATGCCCGCCTCATGAACAGACCGCCAGGGCTCGATCCTCTAGGGCCCGTTGCATAAAACTTTATACCTAAGAAAACTCAGGTTGTTTTATCAGACTTTTTGCCCTGTGTTAAAGTCAATGGCAGAAATCAGACTAACCTTAGTTTTCATTTTTTACCAGAGTTTTCTCAGGTAAAAATTTTTATGCAACAGGCCCCAGGTCGAATCATACCATAAATTTATGATTTATGGTTTTATCAAAGTATCCCCTTATCGCAGTCGATTAGGCTGAATAGCATTGGATTTACCAAATAAAACAATAAAAACAATGATAACATGATTATAGAAATCAAACATTAATATAGATGTACAATTTACAAATAAAAAAAAGACAAACACATTGGGTAACATGGCAGATTAAAGGACAGTCCACCCCAACAAAAAAGTTGATTTGAAGAAAACGAGAAAGATCCAACAAGCATAACACTGAAAATTGTATACAAATCGAATGTAAAATAAGAAAGTTATGACATTTTAAAATTTCGCTTAATTTCACAAATCGGTTATAAGCACATCCTGTTCGGTATGCAAATGAGGAGGCTGATGACGTCATCCACTCACTATTTCTTTTGTATTTTATTATATGGAAGTATGAAATATTCTAATTTCTCCTCATTGTCAAGTAAAACAACGACTAAGTCCTCCCGGAACATTTGGAATTAGCATTGTTTAAATACTTTATGGTTCAGTCAAGTTGGTCCTGTAAAAAAAATGCCGGGGACACTTATATTGACGAGTGGATACCATGCGCGACCCCCCCCCCCAAAAAAAAAAACGCGTAAAAAGGATGTCTTTTTCAAGATGAGGCACAATATAGGTAACGTAATAAGGGTGTCAAAAACACGAAAATAATGAATAAAGGGTATATCTATTTGCTGGGAAAGCTACGTGTTTAGGGTCAAATTTTGCGATAGAAGGGTATAAAAAAACATATTTTATAACATTGTATAAAGGATGTTCTTTTTGCTTCTACGTGTTTAGGGCCCAATTTGAGCGAGGTTTGTTGGGTGGTACTAATTAAACCCAATGAAAGTAAAGGTAAATCCAACGTCCGTGACATAACGATATTGAGATATCGTTGTACTGTCAATTCAGGGGATAGGCCTACTTGTCAAGGGTACCGTTTTGTTTCCAATACTGTTAAGGTTAAGGGTTAAACACACCAATACTTGTTAAGGGGTGCATTTCAGAATATGGAAAATAATTGTAGGGTGCTTTTCGAGACCCAATGGTCGCGCATGGTATCCACTCGTATTCCATGGACGTCGCGATATACAAAAGCATTTTCAACTTAACAAAGAATAGAAAGGAAAAAGGTCAAAGCAAAGAGGACTACAAGAAGGATCTTCAGAGCACCCACATCGAGACCCCAGAGGTCACCGATGGACTTCCGGACGATCCTGGTCTTGGTGGCGTAGAATGTGGTGTCCCATACGTCCATAATGGCGGCACGCGCACCAGGCCAAGAGTGTGGGCCAACAAGTCGAAATGTGTAGGGAAGTGCCGGTCCCAGGAACGTGCGGTAGGCCAGTACTGGATCACTGAGCAACATGGGCCAGAGCTTGGGCTTGGCTCCGATGCGATCTGCCAGCAGGTCCTGGTACGGAATAGGAGGGAACTGAGAAAAATAAAAGAAATGTGTGCATCGATTTTTAAGTTTAATGTGCAAAATAGTTGGTTTACAAGAATTAAGCAATGAATACTGTGAAATAATGCTGTAGGTCCTAATATCTGTTTAGGTATAATTATTTTATCAAGCAAAGTAATGAATATGCGTTTTACTCTAAAATTTGAAGATATCTCTGTAAAAAGAGGGATATATGTATTGTGCTCCTTAATAACGCAACACTATTTGATAATAATATCTTACATCTTGATATCTGTTTTGATTGTGCTTATTTTTCTTGAATGATTGTTTAAGGAATATACGATCTAACTAACTAGTTGCGCAGTCAATTTCTGGAATTATTTAATTCATTCGTTTCATTTCAATTCGACCATGACAAGTTGACTAGCCTATAATCTAGGCGGAAGCTGCAGTTACTTTCTTTGCTGTTATGCTAAACGCAAGCGGTACGTCTGATGTGTCAAGAACTAATTGTGGATACGAAGCATCCACCGCCTATAAACTACCGTCTGCCTAATCAATATTCATATTTATTCAATATGGCGAATTTATTTGAATAAAAACCGTAATCGCGAATGTAATCGTAACACAGGATTGTCTGGTCGATTGCACTTTTAAAGTTTTTCCATATCCTGTTGGTAAAGCAACAAATATATCTCGCCCGTCATCAATAATGCTACGAATGGCAGATTCTTGAAGGTCTCGGAAGTCGGAATTTTACACTAGGAATTCCGAGCTTATCAGCAGCATATAATCCAAACTTTCTCGCAGACGTTTCTCGTGTGTACTCGAACTTGCCATTTTGGATTAAGAAAGTGACGTCATGTCACGTGACTAATAAAATAGATATGCATTACTTTTCCTCTTTTCAACATATCTCTGATTGATCCGATTTATTTCTTCTCATACAAAAAACTGGCGTCATTTCATTGTCGATAATTAAAAACATCAAAAGCAAGAGGGTAGGGAGTTTAGGAAGTGCATGCATATATGCCTCGCATCCACAATTCGTAGTTTTTACAGATAACAGACAATTAATTTCTTACAAAATTCTTGGGCTTTCCAAACCGGTTCAGCATGAAGTTCTTCCTCCTTTTGATGTCTGCGATCATGACGTCTTCCGGAGGGAGGGTAGCGCACCCTTTGAATACCCTCGTGGCGTAGCGAGCCTGCATCTCAAAGACCGGGGCATGTGCTCCAATCGTTTCCACGAATCCGACGGCCGCAAATGTTCGATGCTTCAGACGGGGCGGGAAAATGTAAAGGTATAGTTCCAAGTCCTTCACGCCGTCTAAGAGGGGAGTGGATATAGGAAATACTATCAAATTCAGAGTTATGTTGTTTTGATCAATTTAACTTCATACGTTTTTTTTAAAAAAAAAGATAGTCTTATCTTATTATTTAGATATTCACATTGCGGAAAAAATCTCATACGCTACAATAAGCTAAGCTCGGAAGCTCGGCAGGGCCCTGCGACCCGTTTCTTTTTCCTTTTTTTTTACCGAGGGTGCTGATGTAAATTTGACAAGCAAAAAGGGGTCTTTTTGCTTACATTTATTATTTTTTTTACGCCTACCAGAAATTCAGGGGGTGCCTGGCTGCCTATCGATGGAGAACAATACAGCCAACATGCCCGCTTCCCAGGGCCATGAACCTATAGGCTATCGATTCCGGTGCTCTCCCAGCTTTTTGAGGAATTACTTCCTGCTGGTACAAATTTACCTCACCTGGGTAGTGTTCTGTGGTGCAGTACATATCACCAAATTATTTTTTTTAGATTAGATTCATTTATTTGTACTCCAATATTTGTACTCCAATCGCTAAGATTTTATTGATTGGAATGTTCTTATCAAATATTGTTTTGAAATTCGGAACGCAACGAACAGCACATTGTGCGCCGGGCTTCACACTTACCGCTGATAATGTCATTGTCCACGATTGGAGCTCTGAGTTGATAACCCGTGGCGTACACCACCAGGTCCAGATCCTCAACGCTCGTTCCATCAGTGAAGACCACGCCCCTCTTTGTAAAATGGTCGATACCAGTCTTGCACACCACTGCACCACAAAGAATCCTCGTCCCGATGTCGTCATTGACCATAGTCTGTCTCGCAGAATAACGAGAAGAAATTAATGATTTTTATATTTATTTCTATTTTTCGATGTCAAAAGCATTATTTAAGTATAATAACTTTTTTTCAACATACTATAATAATTAGCAGACAACGTGCTCAAAATATGCATACATAACATCATTCTAATTACAATGTAATTCTACATGAATTTTGTTTCTTTTGAAATTATTAAAACATTAATAAAATTATGAGCAGGAATATCGATATACATGTATATTTGAAAAGTTCGAGACCACCATCTTAAGCTTGGAAATTGATGGAGGGCTCGATATGAAATGGGGAAGAACACCAGACTTTCCGTGCAATAAAAGAGACTTATCTTTTATGGAACAAAATAAAGAAATATAACAAAAGAGAAGTGGATAAGCCATGCAGGGGAAGGGAAATTCGAATGAGAAAGGCACAATGTTGATAGAAGTGAAGTGCAAGTGTGCGACAGTGCAAGTGCGGCCAGGGGTGGGGTGTATTATCGGTTGGTCGTGGATACACAGAAAAAAAAATGATTAATTTGAAAATGTATTAAGGACGATCAGAAACGTCCACTTTTCAAGGGTTTTGGTAACCCGAGGATTATGCTTTTTCATTGAAAGGAAGTTTGATAATTTTCGATACCCCATCTCGGCTTAGATGAGTTTTTTTCTCTATGCCGAAATCTCCAACTGCTTCCCTATAGTAGCCTAAGCAGCTGGTGATATTGAATAATGCTGAAGTGAATCCCTATGATTTCTGTTTATATTTAAGACCAGTCTTTGACTAATCAAACTAATTATGTTTACCGTCCTACCGGCCATGTATAATATTCCAATTAAATGCATCACAATCTTGTTCTTGAAAACTTGAAAGGTTTCTAGTGATATCAACATGTTGTGTGTTCAAACTAGATTAAATTCCAAGTATAGACTATAGTATAGTTCCTAACCGATTAAATAGCCTTCTCTGGAACGGGAACAGGAACTACAGAACCAATGGCATGGACTTAGATTGTGGTCACGTCAACAGAACTGCAGGGGCGGATCCAGGATTCGGCAAAAGGGGGGGTGGCATTTTTTCAAAGATAACTTTGACAAGCCCCCAAAAAGGTTTTCTACACTCTAAAAAATGAAGTGCTAATTCAGCTCTTAAAGAGGGTGTATAGTGACTGCACTTCGGAGTGCTGATTTTTCTCGTTCAAATTTGAACTAGACAAATCAGCACTCCGAAGTGCAGTCACTATCCACGCTCTTTAAGAGCTGAATTAGCACTTTATTTTTTAGAGTGTACCCCTAACTAAGCATATTTTGTACCCGGAAAAAATGACAAGCAAAAAAAAAAGGTCTTCAATTTCAGGGGGGCACCTTAGGTTTTCTTCTCAAACATGCCATTGTGCCCCCCCCCCCCTCCTGGATCCGCGCCGGCTCTTGGTTTTGATTTTTGCCACGAATCGAAGTACATGCAACAGTTGATGCCAGAATTATCAATAAGTTTATGCGACCATTTCCTTTCGTGGCCGTAATAAATCCTATAATGTAATCTTTAGGTTACCAGAGAAAATTACAGGTCACGCAAGTTGGAAACTATATTAACGACATCGTTCGTCAGAAAAATAGTGGACCGGACGTAAAACACGTGACCTACCTCGGAGCAGAACATCTTCTTGACAGATTTGAGACCAAGATTGTCCATATTGATCCGAGAGTAGATATGGTCGACGGTATTCTTCCGCCGCAGCCACTCTGGGATGAAGAAGTTGATGCGCCGATTGACCGCCATATCGCGAGGCAGCCCATCCGGTCCCATCCGTTGCAAGACCCACGTCCCTTTCCGCATGCTCAGATATGTCTTGACATTGAGGAGAAGAATGAGAAAGATTAATGACGTAACACAGATTTTGATCGAGACAGAACCGTTAAATTTCGTTGCATGAAATGTCAAAACACAAACGTTGAATTGTCATTCGGATCTAGATCGGACGCCCAGTTAAAATCTATGATATAAATATTAACAGTTCCAGACCTGGGGCCCGTTTCCTAAAACTAGTTGTAATAAGAAATTTGCACAAACTGTTAAAACTATAGAAATCCTTCTATTTGATATCTAAATTGTGCATTTGTTACCTAAACAAGTGTTTATGAAACTGGCCCTTGTAACATCATTAACATAAAAAGATACTATCAGTAATGTAAAATTTCTGCTCGAGATTCGATTTACCATTATTAGTATGATACGCATCCTGTCAATGAGTTTAAGAAAGAAATAGTGTTCGATATCATGTGCTTATTAAAGGTAATTATATGTATTTCCTGCATGAATCCATGAAAAGTCCTTTAAATATCCCTATTTCAGCCAAGGATATACAAAAATTCATATATGCTTCACGCTATATATTCGTAATAAAAAATTGTCCCGTCTTCACGTCGATACGTCACAAATTTTATGCTCGCGCTTCGCGATCTGATTCGAGGTATATATATTATATAATTATTATTATATATTATTCACAATCAGTGGATGAATCTCATATTCACTTCCTTATTGAAAAGAATAGAAAACAATGTAAGCTTTAACTTACAAAAAAAAATTACAGCCAACAGATTATACTTTGTTAATAAGAATTTCGCACTTAAAAGGAAAGAATGAAAATAGTAGCAAGTTCCCCGGACTACTCGGAATTTTGATAAGCTTTTAAATGCTTCTATTATGCTGAATATATACAATAAGTGAACCGGTCGCCAATGAACTAACGGTGCAGGCATTAAAGGAAACCAAAACCAACGGAAGAGAAGTAATCTTATTGGAAAGAGTAAAATGAGAGGAACAACTTTAAAAAGTCATCAAAATCGGTTAAGCAAGTTATGGGAATTTGAAAACTCTTGTACTTTTTATGGGCATCCTCAAATTGGCAAACGTGCTTCAAAATGGCTAATTGTGTGGACAACTCTCAATTTGTTTTGTACACAAATTTTCAGATTTTCCTCATTATCTTTCAAATTGCATCTTGTCTCCTTCTGAGCACAACATATGTCATGGGAAAATATAATCCACACCATATATGTCAAGGTCAGGAGGAGATAATGTGAAATATATAAAATAAAGGGGAAAATCTGAAAATATGTGTACAAAACCAATGGAGAATTGTCCACAAAATCAGCCATTTTGAAGCGTGTTTGCCAATTTGAGGATCCACATAGTAAGTACAACAAGACTTTTCAAACGTCCATAACTTGCTTATTTCATAACCGATTTTGATGAAACTTGTTTTAAATTGTTCCTCTCATTTTCACTCTTTCCATTAAGATTGCTTCTCTTCTTGAGTTTTGGTTTCCTTTAACGAGAGAGGGGGAGGGGTGTGAGTGAGAGAGGGAGTAGTCTGCAGGCACAGACCCTGACTGAAATTTTGATCAACAAGTGTGTCTCCACGCGAAGACTAGCACATATAAAACTGCTGTTTAGGGCCTTCAGTACACAAGGCATGAGCAGACTGCAAATTCAGACCCTGAACTCGAATGAAGGGTTTGCACAGCAGACTAGTGAGTTAGTGAGGAAAGGGGTGGTGTTACAGCAATATCATGATGTATAACGTTTAATCATAGAGCTATTACAGATGGTTTAATGGAGCTGGAAAGGCTACAAAGTAATATCCCCTCCCCCGTAAATTAAAATACCTTTCATTTTGTTGCAGAATAGTAGCATGCATTTTACGCTGGTCCTTCGTATTCGATTCGAGCCTTCTATACCTCCCTGGTTTCTTGTACTACATGACATCGTTTTCCTCACTTTGTAATATGCACGCTGTGTATTTCTTTCCCTGTTTTATTATCTGTACCGATTATTGGCAAGCTACGCTATTACATTTTATTATATCCTGAAACGTGACTCTTGTTGAATGCCCGGGGAGGGGGGGGGGGGCACTTACATTGCGAGTGGATACCATGCGCGACCATGGGGTCTCTAAAAGCACCCTAAACACGTATTTTACATATACTAAATATGCACCCCTTAAAAAAGTATTGTCGTGTAATACCCTATTGGAAACAAAACGATACTCTTGGCAAGTATTCCCTGAATCGAACCCCTAAACGAGTACAGCGATATTTCTATTACTTCACAGAAGTCGGTCGTCGGTTTTACCTTTTCTATTCCTACACCATTGAGTTTACTCAGTTTAGTACAGCGGCACTGCAGCCCCACCTCCCACACCTCGCGCATACCGTAATCTAAACACGTAGTGTTGACTCTTCGGGCAAAAAGTACATCCTTATAAAACATTTTAGTCTGAATTTTTTAGACCCTCCCAAATTTGACCCTAAACACGTAGCTTTTCTAGCGAAAATAGATACCCTTTTTTATGATTTTAGTGTTTTTGACACACTTATTACGTTACGTACGTAACGTGCCCTATCTTTAAAAAGACATCTTTTTACGTGTTTTCGCGCATGGTATCCACTCGTCAATGTAAGTGGTCCCCACCCCAGTCTTCTTTGTTATATTTGTCTTCTTCTATGATATTGATCACAAGGGTTAAAATCCGGCTTTCCATTCTTTCTTTTCATTACAATTCAGCTATCCTCACTTGACTGCATAATACGACATTGTGTTTTAAAATATATAATGCTTCCGAGGAGAGACGGATATAATGAAATTCTGTTTCTTTATTTTGTTTACTTTTGTTCTGTTGATATTTTTTGTTTGTTTGTATTTACAATATTTTTTTCAATTATTTTTATTAGTTCACTAAGGAAGTTGTTTGTGTTTTACATTTCCTTTGGTTTCAAGACCCCCCCCCCCTTCGAACATTTGCACGGCACATTATACTATATCCTAGTTTTCAGTTCCCCTTTCAGTATCAGTTAAGCTTTCTTTTTAAATTTTTCTTTACCTTTCTTCCTTTATTTTACTCTTTTTCTTTTTATTGCCCTTTCACTATCACACATTTAGTTTTCCTTCTCCCACACATTCTCAGGAATACAGTGCGTCCCACAAAAAAAACGAAACCGAGATTTAGCGATGATTTATATCATAACTTAATCACAAATACGATAGACAAATGACCTATCATTGTAAAGCTTAGAATCTCATCTTTATATACCGTAACAGTACGATAATGTTATAGCTAGCATGGCCATATCAAATGACCCCCCCCCCCCCCCGTAAAAACTTAATACTGGCCGTATTTTATGGACCTCCTCGATCAAATATCAGTGCTCTTTTAGAATCTCTCAATAAAGTTTTATTAGATCCTGTTTTGAAAAGTAAAGATTGTTCCTTAATGTGTGATTTCACATTAACTTCGTAAATTGAATTTCTAACAACACCTCGCAGGAGTTTCTTGAAATTTTTCTTTCTCATACTTTTTTTACCGCTCATCACTAAACCGACAAGAGTGACGAATAACTCGACCACTTAACACACTAAGAAATAAAGGTTCAAAATTGAACCCCGAAGGGTTGATGCAAAATCAGCACCCTGATTTGGGTTCAAAAATTGAACCCTGCGGTTGGAGTTCATTTTTGCATCCTGCGGGTTCAAAACTGCACCAATAGGGGTTCAATTTAAAATCGTCAAACTCCACCCTTGGATTACTAAATCACTTTTATGATTAATCAACAGAGAGAACTGTTCTATCTAAACCAAGTGACGAATCTCGCTCTAAAATACCTCGTATAAAAAAACCCTTCTTTACTACGTATTCATGGTATTGCCAAAAAATAATAGGCATGTATATAGTATACGTCCCGACGTACATGCCTTTGTACAAAAATGATATGAGGAACACATGGACAATTATCAATGGTGTATCAAATAAAAAGAACAAAAGTTCAATGACTTATAACTACAAGTGGAGCGCCTCTGGCAGTCTTATCTGCATCGCGCTTCAATATAGCAGCAGTGTTTATCGTGAAGACTACTAAAAATAATTATTCACAAAAAACACACCATTCGTTTCATGATACAATACTACGTTCATTGACAATAAATGACATTTGACCTTGATCATGCGACCTAAGACTTGTCAGTGATACTTGAATACCTCTATATCCATTTTATAAACTCTATCTATAAACTTTGAAAGGTATGACAGCAATCTAATAATTACCTCCGAAAGGGCCAAAGTTCAATGACCTTTGAGATTGATCATGTGACCTGAAACTCACACAGGATGTTCAATGAAACTTGATTACTCTTATTTTCAAGTTTCATGAACCAGATCCATAAACTTTCAAAATTATGATGGTAATTCAACAAATACCCCCCAACTTGGCCAAGATTCGTTGACCTTAAATGACCTTTGACATTTATCATGTGACCTGAAACACGCACAGGATGTTTAGTGATACTTGATTGTTCTTATGTCCAAGTTTCATGAATCAGATTTATAAACTTTCAAAGTTACGATGATAATTCAACAAATGCCCCCAATTTAGCCAAAGTTTATTGACCCTTAATGACCTTTGACCTTAGTCATGTGACTTGAAACTCAAGCAGGATGTTCAGTAATACTTGATTAACATTACTTTCAAGTTTCATGAACTAGGTCCATATATTTTGTAAGTTATGACTTTTCAAACCTCAACCTTAGGTTAAGATTTTGATGTTGATTTCCCCAACATGGTCTAAGTTCATTGACCGTAAATGACCTTTGAACTTGGTCATTTGACTCAAAACTCAGGCAGGATACTTAGTAATACGTCATTAACCTTATGGCCAAGTTTCATGAACTAGGTCTATATATTTTGTAAATTATGACATTTCAAAAACTCAACCTTAGGTTAAGATTTTGATGTTGATTCCCCCAACATGGTCTAAGTTCATTGACCGTAAATGACCTTTGAACTTGGTCATTTGACTCAAAACTCAGGCAGGATCCTTAGTAATACTTCATTAATCTTATGGCCAAGTTTCATGAACTAGGTTTATATACTTTCTAAGTTATGCTGTCATTTCAAACTTCGGTTAAGATTTGGTCGGAAAAGCGGCGCCTGTAGTCTCACACTGCTTCGCAGATGAGACAAAAATAAAAACATTCAATACAATCACCGATGACATCAACTTAATAGCAAAAGAATAATTCATATTTTTCAAATATTGGCACCAATTTGGCAAAGTCAGTCCCTCTAACTCATGAATAATTTCAACTATAACCCGTTCAGTTCCACATCCTTCTTATTGCCAAAATAATAATAATAACAATATACATGTAGGATTCGTATAGCGCACGTATCCACCTTTCCAGGTGCTCAAGGCGCTCCTATAATACCCCGATTAAGCTAGTCTACCGATTCTGGTGCGCGCAGATTCGTTTAGAAAGTACTTCCTGCCGGTACCCATTTACCTCACCTGGGTCGAATGCAGCACAGTGAGGATAAATTTCTCGCTGAAGGAAAACACACCATGGTTAGGATTCGAACTCACAACCCTCCGTTTGAAAGGTGAGAGTCGCCACAGGGCCACGACGAGCCCAAATAATTGCAGTCCATCTTAGCTTCTGTTTAATTTATCTTCAATATTCGTTATGAAATATCCATGAACTGTCTATTTTTATTTTTAATACGTAGGGTTACTTCGATTGTAATTTGTTCATTTTTTTGAACGCCGAAATGAATTGAATCTAACTCTTATTTACTTTCATAGGTATACACTACATCTTCGTAGCATTGTTAGTACCAGTATATTTGATTTTTATTGCGTGTATATAAGAATTTCCAACAAGCCAGTGAATACACAGATACATGCACGTGAAATAAATATGTAATATTCATTGCGTGTAAGAATTTACAACAAGCCCGTAAAACAAGTGCGTTAAAGAATTAATGCGGGTACATATAGGTTTTCTCGTCCAATTTCATATGCCCGTAGATATCGGTCGTTCAGGCGTAAGAAAACAGAATCTGGAATTTAGAAAGTATAGTTCAGTTAAAAATGATTATATAGTGCACAATTTACCACCAAAAGAGGAGGTTTTGCAAATGTGTATATAAGGGGCGGGTACTGCCACACCACCCCCTCCTCCACTAGCCTTTGGAACAATAGAGGGATTTAATATGTTTAGAGTTAGTTTTGACATCTGTTATCAAAATATGATAATACTACTAATAATAATAACAAACATTGCTTATGTAGCGCATGTCGCAGTAATAGCATCACGTCGATCTCTATGCGCTTTAGAATAAAAGAAGAAAACGAAACACGTGTTTAAAAAGGAGCATTATCAGTGATGTATACCGTATGTATATCTTATCTTACAAAAAGGAATGTCTTCAAAGGGACTTCAGTATAATTCTTCAGTATCAGACTGTTTCACAATATCAGGCAAGTTGTTCTGAAGCTCAGCAGATGACATTTTGAAAGAACGAGAGCCATATAATTTAAAGGACAAGTCCACCCCTACAAAAACTTGATATGAATAAAAAGAGAAAAAATCGACAAGCATAACACTGAAAAATTATCAAAATCGGATGTAATATAAGAAAGTTATGGCATTTTAAAGTTTCGCTTCATTTCACAAAACAGTTATATGCACATCTCGGTCGGTATGAAAATGAGGAACTGATGACATTACTCACTCACTATTTCTTTTGTATTTTGCTATATGAAATATTTTTATTTTCTCGTCATTGTCATGTGAAATGAAGTTTCATTCCTCCCTGAACACGTGGAATTCCATTATTTTAACATTTTTTGCTTCAGGCAAGGAGGTCCTCATCGTCAAATTCGTAGAAATTGAAATATTGTATAATTCAAACAATAAAAAACAAAATAAATAGTAAGTGACATCATCGACTCTCTCATTTGGATGTAACTGGCTCGTTTGTTAAAAATATGCAAAACTTTGAAATGTCATAACTTTCTTATTTAATATCTGATTTTGATGAAATTTTCAGCATTGTGCTTGTCTGATTTTTCTCTATTGATTCAAATCAACATTTTTCTGAGATGGACTTGACCTTTAATAATTTTTGGAATTACCAGACTTGTAAAGTTACTCTCATTGCATGAGTCATAATATTATCATTCCAGCTACTCACCTTTTTTGAAACTCGACTCGTATCAACTGCGCAATCTCCTGCCGAGTGTGAACCACCTATTCAAGAATGATAAAGATGTTTAGCGCAAAATCAGTTTCTTGTTAAAAAAAACATATCAAAATGAATACATTTCTAAGACGTTGTTGGATTTTTTTCACGGATGATCAGTAGCGTAATGAGCCCCCCCCCCCCAAAAAAAAATGAAGGATTCGGATATGTCGAATAGGGTAAAATATATCAAGAGATGTGAGCGAGCCAAGCAAGCGAGCAAAACCCTTTTTGACCATATAAGTGCAGTACAAAAATCTTCATTTTGATATAGATTTTAACATAGCATTCAGAATATATTATTATCATATTTCACCCATTCCTTTTTTTTCAAATTGTTTTCTTGATCGTAAAAATCTGGGGGCTATATATCCCACCTAGCCTCAATTTTATACATGTTTTGAGTGATGATAAGGGAGAAGGGCAAGAAAATTTCAATATATACCTACCTAAATGAAACATAATGTCAGCACTCTCTGGAATGTTATATCAATTCAGCATTTTCTTTTGAATACTTCATTTTTATGTCTTCGTTATGTTTCATGACTAAAGAATTCATTGGCGGTCACCCCAGCCCCCTTCTCCACACTGGCACCTAACTATGTCTATGTAAGACCCGAATAGTTTAATGGATCTATAGAAATGCTAGATATGGAATAGAGAAATGCGGTACATGTCCTTGCAAAGAATGAACTGAACGCCAATCCATAGCGGACGAAATATTTGCAAAAGGCTTGATAGCATAATCAACATGATCAAAGGTCCAAAAGATCCCTTTTTCGCTCCACCAGCACCACCCCCCCCCCCCCCATTTTGAATTTAATTTCGAGGATGAAAAGATATACTTGTATAATTCCAACCTGCTTTTTTCTCCCCTTCTGTATTTTGCTCTGAAGCGCCTTGAGCATCTAAATAAGATGGCATAGTCTTTACAAATTCTATGTATTATTATTTCTCACCGACAACGAGAACTGTCTTTCCGTTCGCGAGGCCGTCCGCTTTCTTGTATTCATTGCTATGCATGATCTCTCCAGTGAACTGCTCTTGTCCCGGGTACACTGCCATGTTCCTCTCGGTGTACAGGCCGGTGCAGACTATCACAGCATCGTACGTCTCCTGCTTGACATCCTCGCCATCATGAGCAAAACTGATGGTCCATCGCCCGCTGACGTCATAGTCGGTGGCTTTCTCAACGCGCTTCACATCGGTGCTGTACCGGATGTGACGTTCGAGGTCAAAGTGGTCGACATAGGCCTAGATTATCATTGAAAATTAAAAAAATGCGGCAAATTAGAGAGTTCGTTGCCTACAAATATCTGCACAGAACAATTCAAATGGCTTGTAGATCAGTGTGGATTAGCATCGGGCGGAGATAATGTTATCGGGTCGAATAGTAACACCAGAGCGTTGGCTTTCTTTTTTTGTAAGGCATCTCTATTTTTCTTTTTTTACTCAGTATGTGACTTGGTTCTTTGGGGATGCAAAAAGTCGAAAACTAAGAAAATGATTGCTAAATGAATCCTTCAACAATCCAAGACCCTTGCCTATAGCGTTACCCTCCGTCAATGTACCCTTAAAGGCTTGTTATGGCGACGCCACACCTCACCTCCCTTATTATTTTATTCCTATTCTATATATAGGATCATTGAGTTACCTTGATATAGTTTATGAACTCCTTTCCCTGGATGTAAGGTGACGATGTCTTTGGGTACGGAAAGTCGCTGAAGTTGGTCATGTTCTTGCTTGAGTTGAGAACAAGACAGTGATACAGGGCACCTCGAGTGTGTGTCTTAACGGGCTCATCGTGGAAGATCCATACACCACCTGTACAAAGACATCATTAACAGTACGTCATAGCTGTTTTGGGAGTTCCTCAGGGATGTACCCTTGGACCCTGAGATTTTTTTTCTTCTTCAACAAAATGGCTTAATCGATATTTGCTACAGTTTTTCAATATTTTAGTAGAACGTAACTTACACGCATGGTTTGCCGCATTATTCTGATATTGATTCAAATTTATAAGCCTAATTATTTTTATTTATGGATTCACTTTGTGCGCGTGGTTTCATATCGTATAATCATAATTATTCAGAGGTTTAATTCAAAGATTTCACGAAGGGGTTTACTCATGTATCAAAGTCAGTAGCACTAACACTAGTGCTAAAATCGTTGCTCATTCCATGAAGCGGCACAAGTGCGCGCGGATCCAGAAACTCTTGTTTTGAGGAATACGCAGTTTTACAATTTTTGAAACCATCTATTTGATGGGTAAGCATAAGGAATAGCAGTTGACATTGATCTTCGATTGATGTCTGTATTGTATCATGGGGATGTCGACGGATTAAGAAAAAAGTAAACTTTGTTTATTTTCTGCTATGCTATTGCAATTACCTTTTATTGTTTGCTATATGGATAAATTTGATCTTGAATCTTGACTGTTTTATACATTTGCTACGAGATTAACCCCCCAAAATATACCCATATTCGATGATATTATGTTGATCAAACTGTATATTAATAAGATATTGACATTACACACTCTTCTAAACACCACGACCATGAGATGTACTAACCGAACGAGGACTCTCTTTCAAAGCACACAGGTTCGAATCCCTCCTCCAAGCATGTTTTGAGCGAAACCAGACCGCTGACACCGCTCCCGATGATCGCAACCGTTTTCACACCCATGCTAAATACCAAATTATGATGACGTCACAATAACTTTCAGGTGGTCAGGAGAATCTGAAAGACAATACAAGGTAAAAGCGTTGTTTAAAAATGTTATACAGCGGATTTTAGTATATAGAATTTACAGTAGTTGTTTACAAGTTTATACAAGTGTTTGAAACCTGAAACAACGAAGGTAAACTTTTGAATATTAATCTTCAATGAATTATCCATGGTTGTTACTGCTGTAAAGTACATGCAGTAACAGCGTTGCATAAAAAATTAAACAGCGTTTTGAAACTCTGGAAGGCAAAGACGACGGATAATTCATGTAAAACGAAAACATACTCCGAAGCCCGGACCTTTTTTTCTGGTGGGGGAGGGGGTAGGCTATTTTTGTTCTCAAAAAAACTTCATGTTGCAGGGCTAATATCCAAAGTCAAACATGCGTTAGTGGTCACCTTTCTATAGCAGCCATCTTTCTAGAGTGACTTGGGTATATAAGAGCCTGTCTATAGAAGCTACTTAGCTATAGTGACCACTAAAACCGATTCCCATGCTGGGGCCACATTGTGTGTATAAGAACCTGTCTATAGCGGCTACCTGTCTATAAATGCCTGTTTTTCTGTTTCCTTTGAGTGGTTACTATATAGACAGATTTCCCTGTATTTTGTTTGCATGTATACACACTTACAACCCAACATGAACTCTTGAGACCAAGTTTTAATGAAGTTCATGAATTGGACAACATTATCTTTAGAAAGATGGCAAGCCTTTGAGTACATGAAATAAAACCATGATAATACGGAAGTGTCCATAAGCATGTAGACCGGTCAATCATATTTTACTAACATTCAAACATTAATCTAGTTTTCGGATTTCGTCATATTCTACATCACACATCCCCAGAACATTACTCAACATTTATCATTGGTGTATGATTATTCCCGGGAATCGTTCAGTTAATGTTTTCATGAGTGGCTCATCATAAGCTCTAAGAGCTTGAGAGCGGTGCCGAAAAATTACATACATGCATAGATTGAACAATGGCTAAAAGATAATAATGCGAAAATCAAATTAAAGGACAGAAGGAGAGCTAGAGAGAGCGTGAGGGGTGGTGAGAAACCGAGGGGAGGAAGAGAAGCGAATACATTTAGGCAAAAACAACACTATACAGTGCGTATCAAAAAAAGTTTACACTTAGAAAAAAATCTTATAAATTATACATTTTTAATATCCTGAACATTTTTCCACATTTTAACATTGGTACAAACCCATTTAAGCTGTCGAAAAATATTTCCGCTAGAGTGAGCACCCCTTACTTTAGAAAAGCTAGTGAAAAAAGATCACAGAGCTTTGAAATAGTTATGCGAATAAGAGTAGACCTTAATCATGAAGAACACATGGAAGTTAGCTAGTAAAATTGCTTTGAAGATGTATTTTACATTTTTAAACTTGTTTCTTTGCCCAAAACACTTTGAAGAGTGCATTAATATTGCGCCCCACCTCACCCCCCCCCCCACACACACACACCCCGAGACCATCGTGACGATATTTGCTTTACACAGCTGTGATTTACATGAAATGGCTTCGACTTGATTCTTTTTTAAATCGTTGTCAAGCTTGGGAAAGGATGAAGAAACAAGTAATAGATAAAAAAAATGAAATGTAAACCCACTTTAAATAATAAAAACTTCGTGAAGAAATGTTGGAGATGTCTGATATAAACTTTTTTTCACATTCAGTTATGTCCTCATATCCAGCTGGGACAAAAAGGTAAAGTTGTGCTTATTAAGTGTTGAACTTTTAATCTGGGTGGCAAAATTGTTACAAAATAACGCTTGAATGTATCCGTTTTATTTCAATTGACTAAAAGTGCAAGGGAAATGTATAATATATGTTTCGCAGGGTAAGTTAGATTTCACCCTTTCCCATCGATACAGTAAAAAACAGATCCACCCGTTAAAAACAAGCATTTCTGTGCAATAGATTTCTGCGAGCTTTATACAAAAATGGACAGTGCTTACTCAAGTGTAACATTCTGTCAAAACTTTTACTTTCATCGGATAGATGAGACCCATACCCAAGATTGTATGTGAAAATAGAACCCACATGTTGTATATTTTTCCCGGGGGGGGGCACTTCCATTCCCGAGTGGATACCATGCGCGACCATGGGGTCTCGAAAAGCACCCTATACACGTAATTTCCATTTTCTAAAAATGCACCCCTTAACAAGTATTGGCGTGTGAAACCCTACCCTTAACAAGTATTGGAAACAAGGCGATACTCTTGTCAAATATTCCCTGAAATGAACCCCTAAACAAGTACAGGAATGTTTTATTGTTACGGGTCCTTTGGTTGTCGGCTTTACCTTATTTGGTTTAGTACGACCCCACCTTCTACACCTCGCGCAAATAGGACTCTAAACACGTAGTGTTGGGGCAAAAAGGACATCCTGTATAAAACATTCTAATTTTGTTTTATCATCCCCGCAAATTCGACCCTAAACACGTAATTTTCCTAGCGAAATAGATACCCTTTTTTCACTATTTTAGTGTTTTTGACACCCTTTTCACGTTACGTACGTAACGTGCCCTGTCGTGAAAAGGACATCCTTTTTACGTGTTTTTTGGTCGCGCATGGTATCCACTCGTCAATGTAAGTGGCCCCCGGGATATTTTTTAATTCCCAGGGCTGTTTCAAAGTGTAAACTTTTTTTGATACGCACTGTATAAAATACAAGACACATTATCATGATCTGTAGACGAAGACTCGTTGCTAAGGAGGTAGTTTGTTTGTATAATAATCATGATAATGATCAGAAACAACATAAAAATATCAAATATGTGATGGTACCTTATATAACCTTGCATAATATAGGATCCTTCTCGAAATTCAAAGTTCTGTACTAGGCCTACATATAATAAGCGTGCAGGGCACTTCATTGGAATGTGCGGAAATGAACATGATAAAGAAAGGTAAACTTTAAAGGTGTTTTTGTTGCTTTTTCGGTTTAGTTGCGTTTTCAAGTTGGTCGAATTAGCTTTGAAATCACACGGAATTGGGGAAATCCAGCACATGATAATTCTAAAAGGGAATTCCGGTAGTTTATACAGCTGTAGGTCTACACGTTGTTTTGGGTTTGTTTGTTTTTTTAGAAAGAAGTGGAAATACTTGGAAAAAAAGTGAAATATATATTAAATCTACTAGTAGCTAGTTAGGAATCATGTTTCATATATACTCTTCCCCAAACGAAGTAATTAGGTGACTGCCATTGACCGAGCGTGTTTTTTTGCTACTCCTTATTATATTTGATATTTTGTTTTAATCTGATTTGATTTACTTAATGTAACATGGTCAAGTAGCCCTCGATCAGCCATAGAGGTTGAGCATAACATAAAACAATGCAAAAAATAATTAAGTCATAACAAAGTAAAGAAATAATAAAACAAGATTTACAACTCAAAACCAAAAGATATTTACATAATTACATTACTCTAACGCATCAGTTATTGTACTAGAGATGTCTGTTAAAACAACATAAAAACTTATTCAACACAGTAGATAAAAAATAGCACATTGTTTAAACTTTTTAAACAACTTGTTTAGATAGTTTAAACAATTTGTTTAAATGGTTAAAACAGATGTTTATAAAGTTTAAACAATATTTGTTAGAGTGACGTACTTAAACAACGAGTTTAAATTTTAAACAGCGTTTTTACAATGAATAAAACTTCTGCATCTGCCGGCGGGAAGGGAGGAAGAAAGTTTTTTTTTAATATCGGAAATAAGTCACAATTTTAGTCTATAACCGCATCGCTCTTTTTTCCTGTTTCTCTTTCTATTTAGGTATATTTTCTCTTTCGCTCCTTTCTTTTTTTTGGTAACATATTAAATATATATTGTTATTAAAAAATTGACAATACTAACAAGTTATATGTAAACTATGAATTACAAGCTCTGCATTTAATAATAGTTTACCCTACATATCATCATCTTATTCTGTCTCCAATCTGGAGAAATGTTATAACCATTGTCATAATTATATTAAATTATTGAGATGTATTGTATTATTTATACTAATGATTGTTTTTATGGACGTTACGTTGTATTTAATATTTTGTGAGATATGAATATAAACCAAACTGAGCTGAAAATGAACTGAAGGAATGTCCAAAGCTTCTTATTCATCAATACCAAGCAAAGCGCCCATCAACAATAAGATAAGAAAAAAAATAATCGATTAAAACGAAGTTCATACAGATGATTTAAGAAATACAGCGGCTTTACTTTTCTTCTAACGGTAATTTATTCCTCCACATCCCCATGACTTGTGAAATAAAGATTACTCTATCGATGCAGCGTATATCCCCAAAATAATGGAATAACTTGCCATATGAAATTAAAACTTCTCTAAGTTACTCCAAGACATTCAAACATACACTACAGACCTTCTTGTCCATTGATTTTCCATGTTATTTTTATTTTGTTTTCCAACCTTTTCTGAAGCGCTTAGATTGCAGAATAATATATGCACATATATTTTGCGCTATATATATGCAAGATAAAAATCATTATACAGTGCTTCCCACAGAAAAAGGAAACCCGTTTTAAAAGTAAATTTCACAATTATTACATATGTTTTTACTATAAATTTGATACTCGTGGCAAGAGTGGAATCTCATCTCTAATTTGAAACCAACGATTTAGCAAATCGTTCACGCAGATTACAAACTGGGTAGCTAAAATGAAATAATAGCATGAAATTCGGTGACGTTTTTGAAGCATTTTCTTTATGGGCTGAGTGTTGAAATTGGTACATCATTTTTTGAAGATTTACGAACGAGCAAAGGGAGCGAGTAAAAAGGCGACATATTTTACGCATTTGGTTTAATCACACATCATAGATTAGGTACTTAAAGGGCTGAAACCCCCCCCCCCCCCCCTCCCCCGCAAAAAAAAATCCCATCCACAATATCGATATGAAATTTCACGATGAGATGAATGAGAAAAGGATATCCGACATGAGAGACGAGCGCTAGAAATTACAAGGTATTGGGCGAAAAATGGGATTGCGTATCAGAATAGATTAGTTCCAGATATCAGTATATAATTCCAGAATAACATAAAAACAAAATAGTATCTTTATAAACGTTACCTTCAGCAAAAGTTCAATTGGGAAATCCTTTTCGACTCACCTGCGGCTTGTTAGCTCATCGAGAATGGCATGATAATGAAACATCCTTGTTAAGAAAAGAAAAGTTAGAACAACCGGGAAACACAATATGTATTTACGAACACGTATACATACGGGTAGACGAAGTTCTCCTGGTACTATTTTGTAAGACTATACCATCAAGTTTCCTGACTTTTTATCTGTTTGGGTTTTACAAAACAGTCATACCATACTAGGTCCATGGTCATTCACGCGAAAAACCGAAAGACCAATGGTAATAATGCAATTGGAATTTATAGCTCAGGTCGGACTGGAATCTGTTAAAAGCGTTGTGGGGGAATATATGACCTACCATGCTGATCGAGTAAAAGAAAAAAACTTTCAAACGGAAGAATGATTTAAGCATCATGTGACCAAAGTCATGTTAAAGGTCTAATCCACCCCAGAAAAAAGTTGATTTGAATAAAAAAGAGAAAAATCAAACAAGCATAACACTGAAAATTTCATCAAAATCCGATGTAAAATAAGAAGTGTGATGATACGAGCTGGTGTATGTAAGGCATGACAAGGTCTTGTGGATAATTTTGGTGCCATATCATTTAACACTTTCCAAGTGAGAAGAAGTACTTTAAATTCTATTCGCTTCCGAATCGGCAACCAATACTGTAACTATGTGTTAATATTTTGCAGTACCAGTTAAAACCCTGGCAGCTGTATTTTGAGCATATATATGAAGCATTGGCGGCGGAAGCCAAAAAATTTAGGAGGGGTCCACCTGAAATTTTGGGATGGACACAGGGAAAAAAAGGGTTATCAACCTAAATTTTAGGAGAGGATCGCCAAAATTTTTGGACAAAAAGAAAAGAAAAAAAAGGTCATCAACCGAAAAAGGGGACCGTCTCCCCCCCACCTCAAATTTAAGGGGGGACAGGTCCCCCCGTCCCCCACCGCTTCCGCCGCCTAAGTACTGAAGTTAAAGGGGAATCCAACCCAAATAAAAACTTGTTTTTATTAGGAAAAGAAAAATCAGACAAGTTGATTGGTGGAAGTTTGAACAATATTGGACAAACAACAAGAAAATTATGAATTTTTAAAAGTTGTAAATATTGATAATCACTCTACCCATGGAGACTTCAAATTGGCCGCATATGGGATGTGATAATGATGTAAGGCAAGGACTACTCTTCCATGTACTCCAATACACATTATGGCTAAAATGTCATTTTCCCCAAAAGTTTTATTTCAAATTATATTTTTCTTTCACGAGGACATAAAACAATATACTCCCCGGGTTATATTTAGATTACTGCCCCAGGGGAATGGGAACTTAGGAGAAAACCACAAATCCCTGATAATAAAGTACATGGCCTATGGGAAAGTTGTCATTGCCCCTTGTCATAATTTACTTACTCAGTTGCCAATTTGAAATCTACATAGTGTTAGTGATCTCAATTTCAAAGCAGCTATAACTTCCTTATTGCTTGTCCGATTTCTTTGAAACTTTCACCATTCTGTTTAATTCATTTTTCTCCTTTCCAACACAACTTTTATGACCAAGGCTGGATTCCCCTTTAATTGACATTGCGTGAGGTTATATTAAAAAGTAAAGCGTTTCCAACATCTAATCGAGATGGCACAAATGAGTGTATAAGTATAACAGCAGAGTTATGACCCGACTCGTACTCTAGATTGGTCCAATAATGATATTTTAAATTATTTGTACTGGGTGAATGTTACATAATATAAACTGGTGTTTAGCCGCGCAATTTTGGTTGCGCACGTATACATCCCATGATCCTTGGAAACTTGCAGGCACTTGCATGATGTTATACAAATTCATGTTATCTTCAGTTTTAATGTGAACAATATGGAAGCTTAAAAGTGCCACCGAGATGTTGAGATAATTATCCTGGGAAGTCGACATCATGATAGCAAAAGATCAGATGACGAGATCCTGGATCTCATCATGTCGACATCTTTTAGAAGAGAGATCAGATGACAAGATCCTGGATCTCGTCATGTCGATATCTTGTAGAAGAGATGATCAGATGACAAGATCTTCTATCTCGTCATGTCTACATCCAGTGGAAGAGATGATCAGATGTCATGATCATGGATCGAAGATCTTGTCATCTGATAATCTCTTCTAAAGGATATCAACATGACGAGATCTGGGATCTTGTCATCTCTTCTAAAAGATGTCGACATTACGAGATCCGGGATCATGCCATCTGATCATCTCTTCTAAAAGATGTCGACATGACGAGATCCGGGATCTTGTCATCTGATCATCTCTTCTAAAAGATGTCGACATTACGAGATCCGGGATCTTGTCATCTGATCATCTCTTCTAAAAGATGTCGACATGACGAGATCCGGGATCTTGTCATCTGATCTTTTGCTATCATGATGTCGAATCCCCAAGATAATTATCTCAACATCTGGGTGCCACTTATAAGCTTCCATAGTACAAGTCTCTACTTCACTAAATCTTTACCTCTTGAGTTTCGATGTGCATCATAAAATTTCAATATTTTTTTAATATTATTTTTTGCATTTATCTGCAGCATACTAAGCCCCGCCCCATTAAAGCAGATACGACCCTATAGCGCCATCTCGAGTCCTCAACTACTCATACCTGGCCAGTTTCCTTACCCATAATGCTAGAGTGGACAAGTAATAGACCCACTTCAATGATAGCATGCTAATTAACTACTCAATCCATTTACACCGCAATAATTATGTTATCAAGTAGCAAAACGATTACTTTTCCTCTCAAAATATTTTAGTTTCTCTACAGTATAGATATACAATAATTTATTCTCTGTAGTACTAATAGATATTTGAAAACAAAAATTTTAAGACCATGTATTTATAACACACAGTCAATGAGAATTCCTGCAGAAAGCATAGTTAAAATGTGTAGTTTTCATGTTGGAATATCACCAATTTCGGCTCGTTATATATTAAACATTTCAGCTCGCGATTCGCCCTAGCGTTAATTATTTTCGGAATGTTTAATTTCTATGTGTAAATTACATGAAAATGTCCAAAATTTTGAATTAAAATCACCCCCCCCCCCTGACTATAGCTCGCAAAATAGCACAGGAAAGTTAGGGCTAAGATGGCGCTCTCCCGCATTTCATTTTTTACTGATCGACGATATTTGGACATGTTCATAAACTATGTGATAAAAAAATATTATGACCACTTTATTGAAAAAAATAAATCGAAATGATTAATTTTCATGTCACTTTTAGGCAATCCAATTATTATGGTCTAGGAATGGGGAAATTAAAAGAAGTTTTCGGATACTGGTATGTGTAGTGTTATTTAATAATTACGGAGAATTTACTTTGAGATGCATACACGGAAATTGATCTTTTTAAACCTGGCTTCGAGACAGATTTCTTTTTTTTTCTATTGTAAAAAAAAGAATGAGTCTTAGCAACACTTAAGTTTAAATTGCCATGAATCAAGGCGACTGTAGGAATAAACGAGTGAAATATTTCAACTAATGTAACTAGCAGAAATAGACGGAAAACAATTTTATGGGGATATCTGGAAACACTTTAATCTTCAATAAAATGCATTATCTTTATACTCAAAACATGACCATCATTTTCAATTTAAGAAAAGAGGGAATCCAACTAACCGTTTTAGTGACACATATTTCATTTCATGTCTCTGGCTTCTGCAACTTTAAAAACACTGAGAAAATACAATAAACAGTGATAAATACATAATGAATTAATTGGCAAGCAATTATGATATTTTTACATAAAGATGTATAGCATTTAGATGATAAAAAAGAGGATCAGTGTGTGAAAGATGTGTTGATTTCATAAATTGTGCAGACTCTAACACGGCTGCTTTCTTTTGTAGTAATAGTAAATGGTTGAGGTTAGCTTTAGTACAGTTTCCTAAGATAAGGTTACAATTAATATAGTTAAACTAATACACTGTATATCATGAGAAGGGAATGCTCTGGCAAAAATTATTTTAATTTGTATCATATATTCCAATTCCTTCGGCTATGTGTGGATGTATTGCCTACGGATTATGGTTAATAAGTAAAAAGATGCAGAATATCAAATAGCGTTTAAAAGGGGGAAGCTGGGGTCAGGGGCGACGATCCTGGGTGGCGGGGGCACAGTGTTCCCCCACTTTTTAAAGCACAGAAAAATTGCCCTTTTTGCGCAAGAAAATGCCCTCTCACGAACGTGTATTGTGCCCCTTTCATCTGAGAAGGACCCGTTTTATGACAGAGCAAGTGCTCCCTTGCCTTGATCTTTTATTAAGCGCCCTTTCTCGCATCAGTGCCCCTTTTTACCTAAAGAACAGTGCCCCCACCAATTCTCTGCCGGCCTCTGCACCTGAGAATTATGTGTTAATGCCGTACGTGCATGCCCCTCTGCCTTCTCATAAAGGATAAGTTGTCCCGAAAAAACATTCTCAGTTTTCGTGCGCCCGATGCATGAGCACCCAGTTTCTTTATTTAGCGCCGTGTTTCCTTCTGCAAGTGCATAATGAATGAAAAAACTTGTTAAATAAGTGCCATATGAGTCATGTGAGTGGGGGTAGATAAGTCATTTTTTACTTGCATGTTTTGAACCTGGCCGTACGCAGCGAGGATTTGGAAAACTCACATTATTTTATAATAATAATAATAATATAATGTTTTATTGTCCAACTTAATGGAAATTCATTTTGTTTACATGCAAACATACAAATTACAAATATACATAATCAAGGAGAGACAAAATTAATACAAAATACTGGCATGCACGTAATACATTCGTTCTTATACATAAGACGATTAAAAGAGTATAACAAGATCATTGCTGAAATACGAGCAACAAGAAGGCATATTCTGTGTAATTATCATTACCATCATTCTAAAACTGTTAAATAAGTAAAAGTATCGGGTCATTTTATTTTATTTATTTATTTATTACTTGAAGCATAATTCACATATAAAAAATCTACAACTCTACATTGACCATGATGTCGATACTATTATTGTAATCATTATAGTTGCAGTTATTATTATTATTATTATTATTATCATTATTATCATTACTATTATTACTATTAGTACTACTATCATTACTCTTTACATTTGTGGCAGTTTTGTATTGTATAAAAGAGGAGACATAGATGGCAGTATTGAAGGGTAAGAGTAATTCTGCAATAAGGTGACTTGTTTTCTATTTAATGGTTGAGAAGACGAATTGAGAAAGGAATAAAAGAATTTCCGTAACGGCTCGTTCTGGCCTTAACTGATTCCCACCTTCTTCCACTACGAAGTAGTTTGTATTTCTTATTTAATGGATGGGAGTGATCACTGACTATTGCTTGGGCTTTGTCAACTACCTTTCCTTGACATATCCTATCCAAATCTACAACACACTTCGTAATCCTACTAGCCCGTTTCACGACTCTATACAATTTATCCTTATCCTTCTGTCTGGCACTGTGATACCAGGCAACACAGTCATGGGTGATGATACTCTGAATAACTGATGTATAAAACAAATACAATATTTTCTCGTTTACATGAAATTGTTTCATCTTCCGAAGAAAAAACAATCTGTGGTTGCACTTGAGTGTGGTAGCTTTAGTCTGCTCGGACCAATCAAGTTTGTCATCAACAATAGTGCCTAGATACCTATAACTATGGACAATTTCAATTGGATGACCATCGATGTGAATAGGGAATTCTACAGGATCAAAAGATTTCTTCTTCCTGAAGTCAAAGATGATTTCTTTAGTTTTGTTAGAATTCAACACCAGATGGTTTTCAGTGCACCACCTACCAAAAGAGGATATACTCTCCCTATATTCTAACTCACTCTCTTTTATCAGGCCTACAATGACAGTATCATCGGCATATTTCAAAATACGAACCGACGGAATATTGGAAATACAGTCATTAGTATATAATATATAGAGAACAGGTGAGAGAACACACCCCTGAGGAGACCCTGTGTTCGTTGTGAGTACGTTGGAGAGTACATCATTAACCTTAACCCTCTGGGTTCTTCCGTGTAAGAAGTCATAGATCCAGAGAACCAGTGACGGTTTCACATCCAAGAAGCTTAATTTTTCTACTAACTTATATGGCTGGATGGTATTAAATGCGGAGGAAAAATCCACAAATGTAGCTCTTGCATAAGAACTAACAGAATCTAAATGCTGGTAGAGTGAATGGGTTAACATGAGTACTGCATCTATGACAGACCTCTTAGACTGATATGCAAATTGGTTTAGATCAATTTTGTGACGGATTGATACAAGTACTTTTTCCAAAATAATTCTTTCAAAACATTTCATGACAACAGGACTTAATGCTACTGGTCTAAAATCATTATTCAACCTAGGACGATTATTTTTAGGCACTGGTGTAATGACTGATGCTTTCCAGCATTTTGGTACGATATGCTCATTTATTGACCTTTGAAATAACATACAGTACGGAGCAGTGAGTTCAGATGCGCATGTCCGTAGGACACGCCCACTAACACCATCGGGCCCAGTCGCTTTTCTAGGGTTGATCAACTTTAAACGTCTCCGAACTTCGTGCTCTTCAATGACAATTGGGTTGTCATCCGACGCGCGCAACCGTTCAACTTGTTCATCAGCGATATGACGGAAGTTTTCATTCTCGAAACGGGCGAAGAATGCGTTTAATTCGTCAGCTCTTTGTTGTGGATTAGGTTCATTTGCAAACATGTTTTCTTTCCGACTACTCGAATAATTGCAGTTTTTTTTTTTTACAAAGTCACCAAAGGTTTAGGCACAGAATCCATCAATTTCACTCAACGAAATGGAAAAGCACCTCAAGATAAGCTTGGTCGCTTCGCTCACTCGTTTGACTTTTTACCAAAAACTTTATGCGTACGTGCTGCCCCCCCCCCCCCGCGAAAAGATTTCTGCATACGGCCATATTATTGAGATAGTGCCTTTTTCGAAGAAAATTTAGCTTAGGTGCCCCTTTTTCCCTGTGCCCGCCCTGATACCCCCTGGCTGGGGTGCATTTAAGATAGTGGGGAAAAAAACCAATGCATATTTTGTGTAATACTGGATAACACGGCCTGGACTATTATGGTATCATGGTGAATACCGGGGGTGAATATTACAATTACGACGTTTTGACTCATTAACCTGCCGCTCTGCTGATCCGCCACTCACTCTATGGCCACTTACCCACACACAACATTTTCGAGTGAAGCTAGCAGTTAGTAGCAGCAATCTGTGTTTTGATCCCATGCAGCCCGACCAGCAAACAACCTGATTCTACAAAACTCGACCTCTCATCATTTGCAACTCGACTCGAACAGCTACTTAGTAGTCAACTTCTGACAGTTTGAATCCACTTGGTCTAATAAAATGCCAATTCGTCCAAATACTAACTCATCAGCTATCGTTTAGCCTACCACCAGTTCGTCCACTATCCACATGGTCTAATTGCCATTTCGTCTAATCGCCATTTCGATTTTTTTTTCGCCTGCCTCACCTGCAAAGTTAGCAGAGTGAGAGTTTGGGTGCCGCTTTTCCGACGGCGGCGGCGGGGTCCATATCAAATCTTAACCGAAGGTTAAGTTTTTGAAATGAAACCAGAAGTTAGAAAGTATATGGACTTGGTTCATGAAAATTTATGAGTTGGACATAAGGGTATATAATCAAGTATTACTCAACATCCTGCTCTAGTTTCAGGTCACATGACCAAGGTCAACGGGTCATTTAGGGTCAATGAAATTAGACCATGTTGGGGGAATCAACATCAAAATCTTAACCGAAGGTTAGTTATAGTTCATGAAAGCCAGTGAGGGTAATCAAATATAACTGAAAGTCCTGCCTGATTCAAGTCACATGATAAAGGTCAAAGTTCATTTAGGGTCAATGATGAACTTTGGCCAACTGTTGGGGGAATCAACATCAAAATCTTAACCTAAGGTTAAGTTTTATAGTCATGAAAGTCATTGAGGGTAATCAAATATAACTCCCGGGGGGGGGGCACCGTCCATTCACGAGTGGATACCATGCGCGACCATGGGGTCTCGAAAAGCACCCTAAACACGTAATTTCCATATTCTGAAAATGCACCCCTTAACAAGTATTGGCGTGTGAAACACTACCCTTAAAAAGTATTGGAAACAAAACGATACTCTTGGCAAATATTCCCTGAAATGAACCCCTAAACAAGTACAGGAATGTTTTATTGTTACGGGTCCTTTGGTTGTCGGCTTTACCTTATTTGGTTTAGTACGACCCCCCTTCTACACCTCGCGCAAATAGGACTCTAAACACGTAGTATTGGGGCAAAAGGACATCCTTAATAAAACATTTTAATTTTGTTTTATCATCCCCGCAAATTCGAACCTAAACACGTAATTTTCCTCGCGAAATAGATACCCTTTTTTCATTATTTTTGTGTTTTTGACACCCTTATCACGTTACGTACGTAACGTGCCCTATCGTGAAAAGGACATCCTTTTTACGTGTTTTTTTGGTCGCGCATGGTATCCACTCGTCAATCATGTAAGTGCCCCCCCGGGATATAACTGAAACCTCAAAAAAGGTCAAAGGTAATTTAGGGTCAATGAACTTTGGCCAAGTTGGAGGTATTTGTTGAATTACCATCCGATCTTTGAAAGTTTATGGATCTGATTCATAACTTGAATTTGGACATAAGAGTAATCAAGTAGTGAACATCTCGTGCATGCGATTTTCGATCAGGCCACATGACCATTTAAGGTCTTTGAACTTTAACCATAAGTTAGAGGTAATAGTGCTCTTATAACTACATTGCCAGGTCTTATATTTGCTATCAATAATAAGTATGACTATATATTTTATTTCTAGTAAATCAACTTGTGATACAAGTTTCAAGTCCAATTCGTGTTTCGGACACTTTCTAGAAGGAATTCCAGGTTAATGGGCTCTTGTACAAGTAACAATTTCCAACTAATGTTAAAGCCCCTGCGGGAGAGCGTTTCATCAATTTTTATCCGAGAAGTTGTCCGATCTGACATCTTTCCCTCATTTTTACAAAGCACTGTATAATTATGATAGCTGTCCGATAAATCGTCCGATTAGTATAAACCCCTGGTAGAAAATAATTAGATCTATAAAATAGATAAAGCCTATAGGCCCTAGATAGATAGAGCCTGTGGAGCATACATTCTCTTGTGAATAAGAGCACTGTATACCACCCCATCAACAACATAATACATAGAGCCTTTATATCAATCGAGTATGCATCACTTGTCGGTCGGATCGTCGAGGGCCGAATACTCTCATGTCGGGCTGTCTAGCTAGACGCCGTTTACGTACGTAGCTAGCTCTAGGCAGAGATGAGATAGACGTCGACACTAATTGCCGGTGCCTGCCAGTGCCAGTTCCATCGTTTTTTTGAAGGAGTTCTTATTTGTACTAGGTTTGGTCGATATTGTAACATACCATGATGGGAGATTAACAATCGAATTCGCTATTCTTCCATCTCTCTGTGCCCGTCAACTAAACAGCCGAGTGGCATCATGAAGAACACCGTGTCAGCCCTTCTTTGTTGTGCCGTCGCCTTCTTGTTGTTGTGTGAAGAAATTGCATCTGCGACAGGAAACATCGATAAAAAGGCTCGCAGGTAAACAGATTACCACAGGCACAGTCAGAAATAGCTTGTGTTTGGACCCTGCTAAACGAAAATTTGCAGTCTCTATTTACATGTACATAATCGATTGCACGAAAGGGTCTATCCAAGGACCGTCTTTTGTGTCGCCCATCTTTTACATGTATGATGCGCTGTAGCCTATGCTATGCAGGATATTCTGAAATGTATGAATAAGACAAGGCTCCACATTAACTTTTTTTGGTGGTGGCCCATTCGGGCCACCAAAACCTTCGAATAATTATTTTTGGTGGCCCAATAAGGTTTGGTGGCCCGAAAAATATAAAGAAAAACATCAATTAAAAATGAATAAAACAAACTGAAATATTCTGCAATCACTAACACGTACCACACACGTGGAGGTGCCGTGGCCGAGTGGTCTAAGGCGCCTGGCTATCCTACATATAAAATCCGGGGTTCGATCCCCGGCCGCGGCACCTATGCCCGTGAGCAAAGTATTCAATGCTCTTTTATCCTGCCTTCAAATAAATGGAAATGCTATATGCATTGGTAACTTGGTGTCTACTTGTTTTAAAAAACAAAAAAAAACAAAACTATTCTTTGTACATCTTGTATGTAAATCGTGCTTGCTGTTATTTTACTTTGCTTATTTTGTGGTAATATATATATTGCTCTATCATTGTAAATATGAAATGATTGAAAGAGAATAAAAGAATTGTATTGTTCCCAGGTTGTGTAGATTTTTAATCTCCGTATAGACACATACTCATAATGGTAAAGTAAATAAATAGTGCATATATCAAACTCAGATAGATTTACAAAACAATGATTTTTCCTTTCTTCCTTTTTGATTGTAAAACCTAGATTATGCAGGCCCCAAATCCAGTTTATTTTCTCTTTTCCAGCATATTATAGAAGGAGAAAATCACATGCTGCAGAATTAGAACAATGTGTAAAAGGGGGAAATAAACAAAAATAATTTTTAGAATAGTATATTGAAAGAAGAAACAAAAATTGTAAAAATGAATACGGTAAGTGAAATAAAACATAAGAAAAAATGAAGAAAGAAAAAAACAAAGAACAGGTCATAAAAAAAATTGAGAAAAAACAAAAGAAAATTTAAGAAAAATAAGTAAAACAAAATTATCAAAAAATGGGGAAAATTATTATTATTCAGTAGAAACATGTTCTTTAATCAGGCATTTTCAATGGGAAGGGGTATAAATGGTTTAATCACTGAAAAAAATGAAAGAAAAAAATAAAATGGCAAGTTATCTGGAAAAAACAGTGAGAAAATTCCTTCCCTATATTTGACAAAATGATGGAAAAAAATCACATGTCATATCAATGAAATGCCTTCCCAAATTATTTACTTCCTTAAGAGTGGTTTAAGAAGTCATTTGTAAACAAGAAAGAAAGAGCGGCCTATTTATTTTTGGTTCAAAGAGACACAGCTTCGAAATAAACCAAATATCAACATACATACAAATGCACATATGGGACTGTGTTGTACTCACCTATGTGTTTTATGTGTATTAATGCATTTGGAAATCGGTCTTTTTGAGTCAAAAGAGAGGTCATCATTCCTCCTTTTAATGCTTGCAATTAATCAGGTTTCAGTAATATGGACTGTAGAAGGGCATTTCATTGGTGTAAAATGTGACTTTGACGTAGATTTCCAAAGTTCTGGGGAAGATTTCTTAGCAGTAACATTTCGTATCGCAGCTCCCTGGGTCTGAATAGTCTGCTCGTGCACAGCTAGCTGCATTGGTTTCATGCATGCTAAGCTCAGCCAGACAGCTGGCCGCGCCGGCTGAATAATAGTTACTGTATGCTAGCGGTAGGCCTACATACCGTCATGACTATGCAATCTTTGTGTGTGTGTATTTGTGTGTAGATTAACAAAAAAGGCGCATGACGAATTGGCTTGCAATTTTAACTGTAGAAGGTTGATAAATGCATGCAAAATCGGGAGAAAAATTGCGCTACTTTGAAAATTATTGGTTGCCCGATTCGGGCCACCAAAACTTAACATTTTTTCAATAATGGTTGCCCGAGATGAATTTTTGGTGGCCCTGGGCCACCGGGCCACCGCTAATGTCGAGCCTTGCTAAACAAATGAAATTTGTTAGCTAGCATTAAATTAAATCAATTTGTATACAATTTCAATTTCATGATGATAGATTCTGTATCATATCATTTTATAAAAGATTTTTTTACTTTAACGGATGGATGAATAAATGTGTTTGCACTTGCAGGTAATTTATTTAAAATGCATTTCACATGGCGCATCATACTAAATGGGCGACAGAAAGACGGTTCTTGCAAAGACATGAAAGACCTAGACAGGAATAACCGTCGTTTCTGGGGATTTATTCAACAATTTCTGACATTTTACTGTAATCCCCATTTACCGACGGTAAAGTGTCCGTGTGGGCTCGCATTTGTTTTAACACCCGCACTTTTGTCAATCCAGAGTCCAAACTTTGGTGTAATATTACACATCGAAGTTTACACTCTAAGGCACTCACACAACATGCGAGGTTAGTAATACTAACCTCGCACAACGCATGTGGTTTCATAGTGGACTTTGATGTTTTCATTCATCACACGAATGTGAGGGAATAAAAAACGCCAAACGTTTCAGTATTTCTCCACTAATGATTTCTTTTTAATAGTTTTAGTTTTTTTAAAAAAATGAATTGGAAATTATTTATAAAACTGTTTTTATCGCTTACCTCCAAGTCTCAACCAGGATACTCCGTTCTTCTTTTGGTTTGAGTGGCGATTAGTCATATTTGACTATTGTCGCCATTTACTCTATTAATAAAAAATCTCACTTCTCACATAATGAAATTATTACCAATAGATCCGTCCTTAATACTGCGGTGGATAGTACGCAAACAACAATCGAAAAGCAATTTTTCGTATCGAACATTCTCAATTCAAGTCGTCAGCGCGTAATAGGAAATTGTACCAAAAATCAACAGGTTGCATCTCATGTATATACTTATTGGTAAAGTACGCCATCTTTTGACAAGATGATGATGAAAGTGGATTGAATGAGCAAGAAAATAATGCTGATCGCTTAGAATGCAGCTAGCTTGCAACACCGTAAACAAAGGTACGGTAGGCACTTAAGAACCAAGTTTGAAAGGACACTCATAAAATTATGTCACTCTCGCGATGAATATTCATTAGATCCTGGTCGTGCGTGTTCAATACGAACTCTCTGCATGCATGCACTCGGTGTGTATTGAACACGCACGACCACGATCTAATGAATATTCATCGACGAGAGTGACATAATTTTACGAGTATCCTTTCAAACTTGGTTCTTAAGTGCCTACCGGCTTGGTGAATAATATCGCGCGCCCTCTTTAGGCAAAAGTTGATATCAACGCTGATCAAGAGGCATCTACGTGAAGATCACGAAAAATGCTCTTATTTTATTATAACAAACAGCAAAGAGAATTCAACAAACGATCCATATGGTTCGGTAAGTGTTATAGAAAAATTATAATTCATAGCTATGATGTAAAGTCATAGTTATTTTAGTAAAAATGGTGTGAAAGATTCGCGTGCACCAGGTGCATATGAATCCTTCACACACGAGACGATTTGAAACCATGAGTGACTCTAAGGATATATAAACTACTAACTAAAAATATTTAATTATTCAATATCAACATACTTTAAACGATATAGATGAAAATGCATGAAAATTATACTTTACCGATGTTTAGTTGGGTAAAACACAGCAAAAACAATCAAAATGGCAGCCAAACTATGAAATATTTACAAACGAACGGAGAGGGCGTCAACAATTTACGAATGTGATATCGATATTGCATTCCACCAGCACATCTACAAGGCAATATACGAATACAATAATACGATACGATACACTACACGAAGACAAAAAATCGCGATATATCGAGACATTAATTAAGTTAATAATGATAATGATGTAATTCAAGATGGCAACTTGCAAGAAAAACCGTCAGGTCAGGTGAAAATGTCTTAGATGACAGATTTCTCAATCATCCAGTGGATTTTTTTTCAATAACTCCGGTCCAAGGTATGCAATTACTTAAGTTATTTATATTTCCCTGATAATGGAAACCATGAAACTGTAAATTTCGCTAAAAAAACTGTTTTAAATCGCGATCTATAAAACGCTAGTTCACTATATGTTGTCTGTAGCCACGGGCCCCTAAGCTCTTCAGTCTATGTATGGTGAGTGGAGCCAACGTCGTTCAGCGGAACAACCAAAATACAGAGACTGAAGCTTTTGGTCTATGAAAGACCTAGACAGCTGGCAGCCGTCTGTTTCGAGGAGTTTTTCAGCATTTTTTAATTTTTTAAATTTCTCCTCGTACACAGACGGCTCGCTTTCTTGCAGCCACCATTAGGGGACTTACAATGCTAAATCCCCCTGACAGGGCACATTGATTTTTGTCTTTATTTGATAAAAATATTGAAAAGAATTGAACCAAAATTGAGATTATTATTCTGTTTAGGCCTGAAATGCACCAAAACAGGGAAAAATAAACTTAAATTTTGGGAAAAACAGTGACTTACTTCGGCTGCCGTGCAACTTTACTCCCACATTTTATCTGAACGTAAGTACAGGGGACCATTGAGTCCCCTGTACAGATCGCGCTAGAACTTCGGTCTCTGTATTTGGTGAGTGGAGCCAACGTAGTTCAGCGGAACAACCAACATAACAGAGACAAAGTTTTTGTTCTATGAAAGACCGTGCAATCGGCCTCGGGCCCTGCAACTTTGTGTAGGACTCGGAGTGAGAACGAAACAAATTGAAATGGCTGCTTACTTGCTTAAGGAATAAGACCTAACGTTACGCCGTTCCGAAAAAATAGATCCAAATGTGCGTTCCTTCCGAGACAGCTGGCAGCCGTCTGTTTCGAGGAGTTTTTTAAAGGACAAGTCCACCCCACAAAAACTTGATTTGAATAAAAAGAGAAAAATTCGACAAGCATAACACTGAAAATTTCATCAAAATCGGATGTAAAATAAGAAAGTTATGACATTTCAAAATTTCGCTTCATTTCACAAAATCAGTTACAGAGATGCCAACCCTCCCGATTTCATCGGGAGGCTCCCGAAAATTCATCCCAACTCCCGCCCTTACGATTACCATCCTTATCCTCCCGAAATTACGATTTTTTTGCATTGATCAAATTGGATTGGAAGTACATGTATCGTCTGCTAGCTTTAGCATGTATTAACTCCATTACGTTCGCTGCTACTAAATTCTGTGTGAAAGGTAGACAAATCAGGAGCAGCGAAAAGCTGGTGCATGTGATATGCCCAATGGGAATCCACTGTGCACCAGGCCGGTAGGCCCGGCTAGCTTCGCGAGGCGTGTGCGCTCACGGCCACTGGATTTATCGAGTCGTGCGGTGGAATACCGGTGTGTGATTTTGGCGTATTAATGGGTTGATATTGACACGAAATGGCGGAAAATCAACAAAAGAAGACCAAGAAATGGTCTCAGAAGTATAAGACTGAATACAGTCTCCAGTACCTGTGTGTTCGGAAGTCGGAAAGAATTTACCATGCATTTTGCGCAATTTGCAGCGTGGACATTTCAGTTGAGCAGGGAGGTCGTGATGATAATTGGGAAGCACTTAACGTTAGGGAACAAACGACATAGGCCTACGGACATTGCAAAGACAAGATCTTCGAGCTCCACTAGTACCCTGTTGTCTTTATTTCACCAAATAAGGGACCAGCGCTGAGCTTTTCTTTACTGGATTTATAGTGGAACATAACCTGCCTATAGCCGATAGTGATAATTCCTCCTTATTAGTTGAACAGGTACTTCTTTTTTTACTTTGTCCCCTCATTTTTTTTACATGTGAAATGCCCCAAAATAAGGGTCAGATTGCACCAGAGAGCATCTAGAAACCCAGAGCTTCCAGGGCCCTAAGGCGGGCCCTGGACCCCGGTCGCAAGGGTCGAGCGCTTCGCGATGTCATTCACTCACTATTTCTTTTGTTTTTTATTGTTTGAAATATGAAATATTTTGATTTTCTTGTTGTTGTCATGTGAAATGAAGTTTCATTCCTCAATGAACACGTGGAATTCCATTATTTTAACATTTTGTGCTTTCGGCAAGGAGGTCCTAATCGTCAAATTCCTAAAAGTTGAAATATTGTATAATTCAAACAAAAAACAAAAGAAATAGTTGATGAGTGACATCATCAACTCTCTCATTTGGATGTAACTGGCTCGTTCATATAACTATTTTGTTAAAAATAAGCGAAACTTTGAAATGTCATAACTTTCTTATTTTACATCCGATTTTGATGAAATCTTCAGCATTGTGCTTAAGTCTGATTTTTCTCTTTTGATTCAAATCAACATTTTTCTGAGGTGGACTTGACCTTTAACATTTTAAATTTTTTTAATTTCTCGTCGTACACAGACGGCTTGCTATCGTGCAGCCACCATTAGGGGGTTGACAATGTAAAATCCCCCAGACGGGGCTCGTCGATTTTTGTCTTTATTTCATTTACTCACAGATGTTTAATTTTCGCCATCTTGTCTTTGTTGTTGCAGCTTAGCTATGGGATGCATATAGAGGGCGGCAAAATCATGAGCGGTGCTAGATAAAAAATGCGTACCCTTGCCGATAGTATCATGAATCTCACCTCGATGCTAAAATATCCCCCGCGCTAGACAGTTGGTGGAAAGTACTAATATGGCAAGAAAATTGTCGTTTTTCAACCTCTATTTTTGATTCAGAAAAAATAAAAGAATAAAAAGAACATGTCTACCCCAACAAAAAAGTTGTTTTGAATAAAAAGAAAAAAATGCAACAAGCATAACCCACTGAAAATTTCTTCAAAATCGGATGTAAAATAAGAAAGTTATGCCATTTTAAAGTCTCACTTAATTTCACGAAACATTTATATGTGCATCCTGGTCAGTATGCAAATGAGGAGACTGGTGACGTCATCCACTCGATATTTCTTTTGTAGTTTATTACATGAAATATGAAATATTCTCATTTTCTCCTAATTGTTAAGTGAAACAATCAATTCCTCCCTGAATGTGTGGAATGAGCATTGTTTAATACTATATGTTTCAGTGAAGTTTGTCCTTGTTGTCAAATCTGTAAAAAGAAGAATAGTGTATAATTCAAACAATAAAAAACAAAAATAGGGAGTGAAGGACATCTTCGACTGTCTCATTTGCATTCCACTGAATCGTGCATATCACTGTATTGTGAAAAATAAGTGAAACTTTAAAATGTCAAAACGTTCCTATTTTTCATCTGATTTTGATGAAATTTTCTGCGTTATGCTAGTTTTATTTATTTTTTATTTATTCAAGTTATCATTTTCCTGGGGTGAACTTGACCTGTAAAGATGATTTTAGTGTCAAATGATCTGATAAACTTAACCTGTACTGTTGTGTGACTTGTGTCAAAATTGGCTATTCATCCTTACTTTTTTTAGACCACAAAGTTTATATAAGATCCGAGTTCAGAACAAACCTCTGCCCCCCAGAAAAAAAAGGTGTTATACTGAATATTAAGTGATGATTTTTGAATGATCTTCTGACTGTACATGTTTCACAACAAGATGGGAAAATAGTCATTAACATCATAAACAGATTTGTCGAAAATCCTATATCACAAATCCTGTATAGTGGCTTTTTAGAAGGGACTTTTTGTATGCTCAATGACAGTACTCTTGATCTTGCAGACCTAGTAAATTTCCCAAAATTGCTCAAAATAGTTATACTTTGTTGTATAAATTTCAAATTGATTGAGTTTGTAAATACTTTTTCTTTCATGTTTCTCACAGGGATGAGGTTCTGGAAATGTTTGGCCATGCATATGATTCCTACATGGTAAGTCATTGTTTACTTTTGTATTTCTTAGTTTGAAAGCTAGTATCAAAACTAAGACTCTTCTACTGCAAGTTTTGCAATTTGATTGGACATAAAAAAAATTAGCAAGCTTAATGAAACAAGTACCTGCGAGGACCGTCCTGGTTTAAAGATAAATTCCAGTTCTGGTAACAAACTCAAAATGACTTTTTGCAGAATCTAATAAGATGAGAATCCAAGTCCTTATCTTTATTATAGTGAGGCAGAAGTTTAGTCTACTGTATACCATTGTGAATTGAATGTGCAAAGATGTCATCTCAGCATATGTCCATGTTTTTTCTTTTCTCTCTCCTATAGACATATGCCTATCCAGCAGATGAATTGATGCCACTCAGCTGTAAAGGTCGGGTCAGAGGTCGTGAGCCGAATCGTGGGGACGTGGACGATTCACTTGGAAAGTGAGCATATTGTAGCTTTGTGAATAATAAAATGTAGCGTGCTATCTCACCAAACTTGAAATTGATAATAACTTTAATGGATATTTCATGAACTGTACAGTACAGTACTAGTATCAAAAAACAATGACAATATTGTTCCAGTGCAATGGATATTTTAGGTGTGCTTTCTTTTGTTTTGTTTTAATATCCTTATTTTAATACTTTGGTGTGTTTTTTCTCATTTGGTTTGTCTGTGTTTGAGGGTGTGTGTCGGTGTGTCTGATTTGTTTTATCTGAAGCTGCTGAAAGGGATTATTCTTCAAGGTCCAAGGTTCAAAGTTGTATTGTGTTGCTTGCAGTCTGTGCAGTACGCAATATTCAACACCTTATGAGTGGATTTTATTTTTGAATGTGTATTATACAGGACAAAAAATATGCCCAATGCTTTCCTTCCTTTAGACAAGTCAAATTAAGCAGAAAGTCATCAATCTTAAAACTCTTCATGTGGTGCTGGGTTGTCTGCTTTTGTGTACGGATACATGTACACCTGTGGGGGTGTTGTGGTCTAGTGGCTAAGACTCTTGTCTTTCTATTTGAGGGACGTGGGTTCGAATCCCAGCCATGCTGTGTTTTCCTTCAGCAAGAAATTTACCCACATTGTGCTGCACTCAGCCAGGTGAGGCAAATGGGTACCAGAAGGAAGTAATTCCTCAAAAAGCTGTGAGCACTGGAATAGGTCGACTAGTTTAGCCTTGGTAAAGTAGGAGCGCCTCGATCACCTAACAAGGTGGATATGTCCTGTTGTAATTTAACCTTTTTTGCTTGTTTTGTTTCAGCTTTTCTCTAACTCTCATAGACACGCTGGATTCTCTGGCTGTCCTTGGGTTGCTGGATGAATTTGAAGATGCCGTTAAGAAGGTCATTGCCGATGTCACCTTCAACACAGACGTCGTGGTGTCTGTATTTGAGACTAACATCAGGGTTGTTGGGTAAGCTGAAAGTTGAGGGCTCACAGGCCTAATTCATTTCCCTTAGACTCGTGTGTTAAAGTGGCACTCAAAAAGAATTCATAAAGAATAAGGAGATTCGAGGGTTGAATGTTTACTACCAGTGGATGGGATAAATGTCTGACATTCCATATCTGACCAGAAAAGGGTACCTCGACCGGCTCATTTTAAAAATAAATCAGCATTTATGAAGACTACACCTGACGGGACCAAATTCATCACTTGAGAGAGTAAAATGACCCTGATTCTTCCGCCAGTAAAAATATAGTTTAATAGTTTAATATATCTTTCCAATTTGGAAATAGTAAGTTCAGTAGTTACCCTCCCTAGAATCAGAGTTAGATTATGATAATTCTTTATGAAATGAGACCCAGATCTAGTAATATCACTTGGTCTATTAATACTTTACATCTAATCCCACTCATTGTAATCCTGCCTTCCTTAATCCTTCTTAATCCTGCTTGATAATCCCATTAATCTAATCTTATTTGGTCTAGTACCCCATGGTCTAATCCCTCTTCTTTTACACAATGATTATATTATCTTGGAATTTCATTTATTTGACCATGTATTGCTATTAACTAGGGAAACCCTACCTTGAACATTCTTGGTAATACGATTTGCAGAGTACATTGTGTACATGTACATGTAATTTCCATAATGCTTAAAGGTAGAGTCCACCTCAGAAAATGTTGATTTGAATCAATAATAGAGAAAAATCAGACAAGCACAATGCTGAAAATTTCATCAAAATCGGATGTAAAATAAGAAAGTTATGACATTTCAAAGTTTCGCTTATTTTTAAAGAAATAGTTATTTGAATGAGCCAGTTACATCCAAATGAGAGAGTCGATGAAGTCACTCACTCACTATTTCTTTTGTTTTTTATTGTTTGAATTATACAATATTTCAATTTTTACGAATTTGATGATTAGGACTCCTTGCCTGAAGCACAAAATGTTAAAATAATGGAATTCCACGTGTTCAGGGAGGAATGAAACTTCATTTCACATGACAATGACTCGAAAATAAAAACATTTTATATTTCATATAATAAAATATAAAAGAAATAGTGAGTTAGTGATGTCATCAATTCCTCATTTACATACAGACCGAGATGTGCATATAACTGTTTTGTGAAATGAAGCGAAACTTTAAAATGCCGTAACTTTCTTATTTTACATCTGATTTTGATGAAATTTTCAGTGTTATGCTTGTTGAATTTTTCTCTTTTTATTCAAATCAAGATTTTGTTGGGGTGAACTTGTCCTTTAAAGAATATTACTGGGGCATGTCCCACCCCCCAACAAAATGTTACTGTAAAAGTGTAATTCAGTAAAAGCAGAAACATCAAACAAGTGTAACACTCAATTTTTCATCAAAGTCCGATTTAAAATTAAGTTCTGACATTTTCAAGTTTCACTTCATTCACGATATACACATCTTGCAAATGAGGGAACCGGTGATGTCACCCACTCACTATTTCTGTTAGTTTACGTGAAATATGAAATATCTTAATTTTCTTCTCATAATATGAATCCGACTTTGATTTCTTCCTTAAAAATGTGGATTCAGCCATTATTGTAACCTATTATGATTTTATGAAATGTCTCCAACATGTAGGTCTTGTCAAATCTTCAAACACTGAAATATTACTTTAATAATTAAAACAATAAAATGCAAAAAAAAATAGTGAGTGGCATCATCAAATCTCTCATTTGCATATATATTTACAGATATGTGGATATATCTGTTTCAAAAAAAACTTCTAAAAATGACATCCATTTCTTATTTTAAATCTGATTTTGATGCATTTTCAGCATTAGGCTTGTTTGGTTTTTTCTTGTTTTGTTCGAATCAACTTTATGTTGGGGTGGACTTTACCTTTAAGTTGGATTGCTCTTGTTTTAGTAGGGCTCTTCTTCCTTCCTCGTACTTCATAATTGAAACGTGCTCTTAGCTTTTAGATTATGCAAATATCATCTCTTGTTCTGAATAACAGTGATGTTTTACATGTATATGAGACTTTGCGATTGTTTTCCTTGAACAAATTTCCTTGTTAGTAATCCACACTTTTCAACTTTGCCTTGAATAAATAGTTTAATCTAGTGTAAGCAATTCATGTTGTAGTTCGTGTGCAAATACATTTTATTTTGGACTGACAGGCACATGTATTTGCGTTTTGTATAGTTTGCTCAACAGTGATGCATATACATGTACGCCTAACCAAACGAATATCAATCTTCATAAAGAGTGCGAAGAGAAAATACATACCACAAAGTCAATAACCAAAACTGCAATTATGAAGGGACTCATCAGTTATAAAATGGCAGGTTTCTTTGTAAAGCTGTTTGTTTATTACAAGCAGGCCTGGTTACGAGTGACTATACAAATGACTGTGATTCTTTCTTGTGGTAATTATGTGCACCAAATTTTCATTGGTGTTGATTGAGCCCTTGAGAAAGGATTTAGTTGATCAGCTTTAAGAAACACCTAGCGGTTGACTTTAAAAAAGTAAGATTTCAGAAAATCTGGCCCTCGGTTTAGAATTTTTTGTTTGGCTCAGACCTTCAGCCCTTTGCTCAGATAATTGTACACACATAGCGTTGTGGCCCAGTGGATTAGTGTCAGGACTTTGAAACAGAGGGTCATGGGATCTAATCCCAGCCATGGCAGTTGGGTATTAAATGTAAGCAATTACGGCCGCCAAGCTAAAGCCGAGGGAACGTTCAAGTGCGTAGAGACATTGGAATCATAGTGTGATATGCGCTATATAAGAACTGTTTATTATTATTATTGTTTTTGATATTATAACTGTAAATAATCGATGCAATCTTGGTGAATCTGTCCTTTTATCAGGGGTCTTCTGGGAGGGCACATTGCCGCCATAGATCTTCAGGAGCATCATGGCCTCATGGAGTGGTACAAGGATGAACTTCTGCAGATGGCAAAGGAAGTCGGCTACCGTCTTCTCCCGGCCTTCAATACAACTACAGGTGTCCCATACCCAAAGGTGAGGCATTTATGTACACCAGCCAAACCTGTCTATAGAGACCACCACAGGGGAACAAAACGAGCAGTTTTCATCTCTTTATTAAACCGTTTGACCCTTGAATTCGTTGGGACGGTCGTGACCCTCACCCTGAATTAATCGCTGATATCAAGCATAACAACAAAATGAAGAATACATGAACCTGCACATTTTTCAATGTCTTTCTTTGCCACCACATGTTTATACTTCTGCATCATTGTTGATCTTTCAGGTAAACCTCAGGCATGGTCTTGGTAAAGGACGCTCTGAAAGGGACACCTGTACAGCCTGTGCGGGGACTATGCTCCTGGAATTCTCTGCTCTGAGTCGACTCTCGGGCGACCCCATCTTTGAGGTGAGACCAAATGCAAATGCTCTTTTTGTTGGCTCAGTCGGTAATGCGTCTGCCCGAGCCCGGGTTCGAGTCCACCCCTGGCAGATGACTGAAGCCAGTGCGTTGTGTGTAAACATCTCTCCCATGTTTCATAGATGCAAGCTATGTTACAATGGAAAACACTCTGTCCCTTGGATAGGTCGTTAAATTGAGGCCCCATGTGGAGGAGAGTCACCACCTTTCCACCTTAAGAACCCACTGCACTATTTGTATAAGAGTAGGGGAAACCCCGGTGTAGTGGTCCACCTGTATTCCCCCCAGTCAGTTATATCAGGAGGAGAGACCTGCGGGTCATAGTGATTCAGTTCACTTTTCGCCTCCAAGGCACAGGTGACGCCAAACAAATAATAAATGATAATAATAAGAGAGAGAGAGGGGGGGGGAGTAATGTGAGAGAGAGGATGGAAAAGGAGGAAGAATAACTAGGACATCTATATATGTAGGTATAAAGAGAGATAAGATTGAGAGTGAGAGGGGGTATGACTGAAAGACAGTAGAGAGAGAGTGAGAGAGTAAGATGGGGAGTGATGTCAGTTGAGAGAAAAAAAAGATAAAGCTTGAACGTAAGAGATATTATGGATGGACAGTGAGAGAGAGAACAAAATATAGAGTAATACATGTTTCTAGATGTGCTATGTTTTTATTGAGATTGAAACGTCCCTCATTCATGAACTGCAATATTGAAATTAAAAAGATGTTATTTGACTTCATCTTAAAGTTTTCAGGTAGAAGTATTGCAGTACTCATATCAGAAATATTTAAATCCAGGGGTGGTATTCTGGAACACTGTCATAACTTTTGTCATAACTTTTGTCATTTCTCTCCGAAATGTTACACCGCTATGATTGTCACAAATCGGTATTCTGAACATTGTCTTTTCCCTGTCATATCTCTTAAAGTTCCCGCCCATCTTTTCGGAAGCAATCCAATCAAACTCATTGTTAGTTCCCAGTTGGAGCACTTCTAGCCAATAGGAAGGCCCCGTGACAGGTAGGGCGTATCCCGCAATAAAGTTGCTGGCTTCGCGCAACACGCGAATATTGATGCGCTTAATTACAAAGAGAGACAGGGAGTTGTGAAGGATTTTAGAGGAGAAGTAGAAAAGTATAAAAACAGAGAAAAAAGGAGGAATATATGTAGGGCCTAACTAATTGTAGCATGAAAATATAATATTTAAAATTGTCATGGATGATGAGTGAAACCACTACCGCAATCTAATCTAATAAAATGATATCATTATATGACATTCAGTTGGCAGGGTATCGGGATATTTGGTACTAAAAGATATGACAAAATTTATGACTGCTACCCCCCTGTCATAACTTTTGTCATATCTTTTGCTTGAATAAAAGGATTACGCGCATCTAAATCCGCATATTTTTGGTGTGCGTTAAAGTGATGAGACAAATTTTATAATTTTTGCGACAAAAGTTATGACATCCACCAGAATACTGATTTTGTCATATCTCTGAGAAAAGATAAAATATGGAGAAAAGACAATGTTCAGAATACCGCCCCAGGTATCCTCCATGTAATCTGTACTTTCCTGAAAATCTGAACGACTGATAAAATACACAATAGACACTACATGGGCTTAATTGAACATCTTTCAGTGATTCCGGAGTTGATGCAATGCAAATACACACTCAGGTAGAACTGTCAATGTACAATAATGCACAGGACTTGTCAATAAATTTTGACATGTGTTGTCATCTCACCTCTTGAGTTTGGACCAGCTGTTGTTTGTTTTTGTATTCCCAGAGACTATATACTCATAGTCTGGCATACTTTAATGCTCTAGAGTGCTCAACGTGACGTGACGCACTTCCAAAATTTTATTTATTTGACAAAATGCCATCTGGTCCATAACTGAACATATTTTTTTTTTTTGTAGGTTTTTTGTTTTATTTTTTATTGAAAAGAACAAAAACATGATAATGCAACATACAACAATTAAAACAATCCTACTCTATCAATACAACTTTTGAAATTGGGAAGGGGGGGTCAATAACAATTACTAAATAGCAATAAAAATGATGTTTATAATTATTACTACTACTACTACCGCCACTACTACTAAAATAGTAAAAATAATATTAATCATAATCTTCATCAATATGTCAGCATCATCAGCATCATCATCTTCATCATCATCAATATCAGTTATTTGTAATAAAAAGAATTATTACCCCCTCCTTACATCTTATAAAAGTTGCAATATTTTTATATCGTTTTCTAAAGGTTTTTTTTTCTCCCTTCGAAATAATACAGAATAACTTTCCTGGTATCACAGCAATTTGCTCCATATTTTTTTCTTAAAGGGGAAGTTCATCCTGAAGAAAACTTTGTTGTAAAAATAACAGAAAAAATAATAAAAAATATTGGTGAAGGTTTGAGGAAAATCCGTTTTAAAGTAAGAAAGTTATTAGAGTTCAAACTTTTGGATTTGGGACGTCATAAACAAGCAGCTGCCCCATGTGTTATGTAATATAAAATGCATGAATTTCAAATTTTGTATGGTTCCTGATGACTTAATTTTGTTTTCTTTTCATGATCGGTTGTGAAATGATTTGTCTATTGATATACAAAAGGTACAGTGAAAACCATTTTCAATCTTCTGAGAAAATGACATTTCATTGATTTTTTACAATTCGCTATGTAGGAATGCTGCACGCGTATGACGTCACAAATCAAATAATTGAAATTTTAATAACTTTTTAATTATTTGATGAATTTTTCTCAAACATTTGGCAATATTTTTGTTATTTTTTCTGCTATTTTTACAATACACCTTTTGTCAGGGTGAACTTCCCCTTTAAGACTACTATTACAAAAAATCACTTGTGTAGTAGATTTTTACGTAGGACTGCACAGAACTTAGTTGAGAGCTTTTCTGATGTGACCAAAAAATAAAATAACAAAATTCGGAACACAAAGTTATTTCTGATTGTTACTGATTTATTTTGATTTTTCTTTCTCCTGCAACCTGCCTTTCACCTAGTCTATAGACACAGACCCGTGGTTTTCACAATTCTCATAGTGTATAATGTAGAGTCTGAAGTAGTGAGACTAGATCCACCATGTAAAGTGGCTGCCTCTACCAGACAGAAAGCTTCTTCACTCCAGACATGGTATAATCGGTTTAAAGGGGAATGAAATCTTTGGAACAAGTAGGCTTGTGTTAAAACAGAAAAATCAAAAAACAAAGAAAGTTTGAGAAAAATCGGAGAAATAATGAGAAAGTTATGAGCTATTGAATATTGCAATCACTAATGCCATGGAGATCCTCCCTTTGGCAATGCGACAAGGATGTGTGATGTCCCATGTGAACAACTTTCCCTTTGATGGACTATAAAATACTCTCAAAATGTCTCTTTTTGCTTTTTTCTTATGTTGATACAAAGTCTTTATCCATGATGTATTCTTTAAAAATCTGTAATACATGCTCTCCTATAGAAAGAATACATGATCTACTGATAGATGTGAGAAAAGAGGCAGTTTAAGTAAAATATATATTTAAGTAATGGGATAGTTGTTCACAAGTGACATCACACATCTTTGTCACATTGCCAATATGATGAAGATCACCATATCATCAGTGATCGTAATATTCAAATGCTCATAACTTTCTCATTATTTGTCTGATTTTCTCAAACTTTCGTTGATCTGTTTCTTTGATTTTTCTGTTTTCACACAAGCACTCTTGATCCAAAGGTTTCATTCTCCTTTAAAGGACAAGTCCACCCAAACAAAAACTTGATTTGAATAAAAAGGAAAATTCAACAAGCATAACACTGAAAATTTCATCAAAATCGGATGTAAAATAAGAAAATTATGACATTTTAAAGTTTCGCTTCATTTCACAAAACAGTTATATGCACATTTTGGTCAGTATGCAAATGAGGGAACTGATGACATCACTCACTATTTCTTTTGTATTTTATTATATGAAATATGAAATATTTTGATTATCTCATCATTGTCATGTGAAATGAAGGTTCATTCCTCCCTGAACACGTGGAATTTCATTATTTTCACATTTTGTACTTCAGGCAAGGAGGTCCTAATCATCAAATTCTTAAAAATTGAAATTTTGTATAATTCAAACAATAAAAAACAAAAGAAATAGTGAGTGAGTGACATCATCGACTCTCTCATTCGGATGTAACTGGCTCGTTCATATAACTATTTTGTCAAAATTAAGCGAAACTTTGTAATGTCATAACTTTTTTATTTTACATCCGATTTTGATGATATTTTCAGTGTTATGCTAGTTTGATTTTTCTCTATTGATTTAAATCAACATTTTTCTGAGGTGGACTTGACCTTTAAGTGTCAAATATGAGTCTGTGCTGGCGACTACCTTGACCTTCTCACTCTTCTTTTTTTGCGTAGGAGAAGGCCAGGAGTGTAATGCAGACCCTGTGGTCTAAGAGGCAGCGTACGAGTAACCTGGTTGGGACTGTCATCAATATTCATACAGGAGACTGGGTTAGGAGAGGTAGGGTCAGGATGGTGCTCCCACACCATGGGGTGTGTGCTTTGGGTTTATTTTCATTTCGTCTAATGCCAGTATGTCCAATTGCCAACTCGTCTACTACCATTTGGTCTACCATCAGTTCATCTACTCACCACATGGTCTACTTTCATTTAGTCTAATGCCGTTCTGTCTAATAACCAGTTGGTCCATTAGCCATTTCGTCCACCATGTGGTGTAATTAAACTAAAGTGTTAAATTTTCAAAATGAATGAAAATAAAATGGGTATAAGGCCAACTGGTTATTAGACAAAATGGTAATAGACAAAATGATGATTAGACGAAGTGATGATTGAACCAAATGGTTTTTAGACAAAATGTTGATGGAAGGAATGGCGTTAGACTAAATGGAGGTAGACCATGTGGTGAGTGGACGAGTTGGCTGTGTTTTGCTAATTTCTCAGCAATTACGCATTTTCTTCCAGAGCCATTTGGCATATATTTTTCAATTATACATATACAAACACTTGGGTGGTAATTGGATTGGATTCTGTTTAAACTCATTTTGAGATTGTTACCACAACTGGGGCCCGTTGCAGAAAGAGTTGCAATCAATTGCAACTCTACAAATCATGCGCAACTTGATTTTCAACCAATCAACAACGCGCATTCGGGACTTGCGCATGATTTTTAGAGTTGCGATTGATTGCAACTCTTTCTGCAACGGGCCCCTGGTATTTATCTTTAAAAACATAAATAATATCCAAATTTCTTTCTTTATTTGACATACCATATATATTCCACAGTAGCACTTGAGCATGTCATAATGTCATTGTTTGCAAAACATTAAAAAAGAAAGTGGAATTTGACAGTTTGATGTGTATTTCTTTTTTTTCTTTCTCTATTTGCTCTTTTTAGAAAGTGGAGTTGGTGCGGGCATCGACTCTTACTATGAATATTTGTTGAAAGGATACATTCTTCTTGGGGATGACTCATATCTTGACAAATTCAATACAGTAAGTTCCATTCTAAATTTTCCCATGCATGCTGTAGATCTATACATTCAGGTGAGCATTTCATGGCTCAAATAGTCTGTGATTTTACCAACTATGCATCTGATTGGCTAAGAGCCAAATTGTTAGTGAATTTGTTTCATGTCATGCTCCCCAGGCTGCTCTCACAATTTCAAGCCTGTTATAATTAAAAGGATGGACCGGGCTGAAAATATTTATATCTTAATACATAGAGTAGAATTCACTGAGCAAAATTCTGAAAATTTCATCAAAATTGGATATCAAATAATAAAGTTATTGAAGTTTAAAGTTTAGCAATATTTTGTGAAAACAGCTGTCATGAATATTCATTAGGTGGGCTGATGATGTCATATCTCCACTTTCCGTTTTCTTATGTTATTACATAAAACCATATTTTTAAAATTATTTCATACTTGTGTAAATAATTTGTCCCCCTTAGTTGCAGCAATAAATACATGGATCTAATGCACTAAATCAGTTGTCAATCCAATTTTTCTAGTTCTTGGAGGAAAAAAATTGAATAAACCTAATTTTATATGATAAAATACAAAGGAACAAGTGGGGATGTGACATCATCAACCCACCTAATGAATATTTATGACAACTGTTTTCACAAAATATTGCTAAACTTTGAAATTAAATAACTTATTTGTTATCTGATTTTGATGAAATTTTTGGCACTTTGCTCAGTGAATTCTACTCTATTTATTAAGCTATAAACACTCTCAGCCAGGACCATCCCTTTAACCTTGAAGCTCTGCAATCCAGTAGTTTTATAGGCAATATCTCTTTTCCATTATAAGTTAAAATAGTAAGCTCTGCTCTGTTAAATGAACCTGTAGCCCATCTGGTGTGAGTACATGATTTATTTGAAAATTACAAATAAACTGCGATGTCAAAACTTTCAAAGGTGTGAACTCAGGACTGTGTGATAAAAACACTTATTCATACAAAGCTTCATACTCAATGTATGCAAAGATACTACAAGGGGAAGATCGGACACTTCGGCGATTTTTTGAAATGCTCGATAAATGCTTATGGGGAAGGGCGCCCAACAGCGTTGAATAAGTACCAAACCTTCGCATATCGGCACGCGATTGTGTATAAAACATATAGGGAAAATGAGAGAGAGGAGTTTGGAGAGGGCTCAAGGGTGGCTCGTGAAAATATTTCCACATTTTCTTACCAAGAAACATCTGAAATATATTCATCTCAAATGTAAGGGGGAAAAAATTGAATAAGATTTTTTTTGAAATGTAAAAAATAGTATATCCCTTCAACCCTTCACCATTTCTCTCATGTTTTATACACGACCATCTCGCGATACGCAAAGGTAAAAAAAGGTCATTACTCAACGCTGTGGGGCGCTCTTCCCAAGCGTTTCATTATGCGGTCTATGTACTGTCCGATCTTCCCCTTGTAGTATCTTTGATGTATGCAGCAATCTATGCTTAATTTATAGGTGACACAACACTTTCTCCACCGACAATTACTCTGGGCCCTATTTATGTCCAAGATATAGGGTTAGGGTTGCAATAGTGTTATGTTAGGTTTCGGGCTGGGTTTAGGATAGGGTATAGTGTTAAATCCAGGGTTAAAGTTGGTAATTCTTTTGGTGAATGGAATTAGCAGTGGAGCAATAGTAGCTAGAGCAAATGTCATGAAACCAATTTATAGGTGGTATCCGCAGCGATTGTGGTTTCAGTTTGACATTGGAAAAATGATTGGCATTTATTGTTTATTAGTAGCAATGACTGTATGTAGAACTATTCTATTCACCTTGGTTGTGTGCCGCGGAATGTGGATAAATTTCTTGCTAAAGGAAAAAAGTCATGGCTGGGATTTGAACCCTACATGTAAGGCACTCTTTTAAATGCATTTATTGAGAACCAAGAGACCAGCGAGCCATTTCATAAAGCTGTTCGTAAGTTAAGAGCGACTTTAAGAATGGCTGGTGAACATTTTTTACGCACTAACATCGGCAACGTCAATGGTGTATACCATTTACCAAAAGAAAGGATCACCAGTCGATCTCATAGTCCCCCTTATCTTACGAACAGCTTTATGGAACACCCACCAGACCACTTTCACATATTGCACATATACTGTTATTTTGCATTGATATTACAGCATTATGAAGCTATACAACGTTATATTAGTGATGGCCCCCTCCTTATGGATGTCCAGATGCACAGACCGCATGCAAGGTCAAGGAACTTTATGGATGCCCTCCTTGCATTCTGGCCAGGTCTTCAGGTAATTTAAATATTATTATGCTTTCACCAAAGTACTTTATTCCTGTGTGGTCCAGTGGTTAGAGCATTGGACTCATAATTGCGAGGTTTTGAGTTTGAATCCCAACTCTGCCATTGTCTTCACTTTAAGCAAAAAAGGCATGAGATTAATATCTGTCATCCATAAGGTCACCCGGTATGACTGATTAAACTAGACGTATAATTTCCAAGGTAATTGGTTATATATACCAGCTTGGCATTTACCAGCAAAAATGCTGTCCTGCCGAGTTCCTATGGGAGTTACCATGAACAGAAACAGATTTGATTTATACTCATTTATTCATATAAATGAACAATAAATTAATTGTTTCCATTCATTTATTTTACACTTTCATTCATCTGAAATTATTCATTTATTTCAATACTTGTTCAATAATTATTTTAATTATCCATGTAGGGAGAGTGGGGTAAGTATAAAGGCCATGAGAAGAGCAATTGAAAAAAGAGAAGAGCAATTAAAAAAAAAATGGGAAGTTCTAAAAAGGCACATGAAAAATGAAGAAAAATATCTGTCTTCAAACCTAGTACATGTACCTGCTAGTGAACAAATTTAATTTTGGGTTGCTCTGGTAGTACACCTAATCCACTGCTTTCTTCGTATTTGTTTTTGCTTTGCTGTAGATAATCACATTTTATGTGTTGATTTTCCTCTCTTCAGGTTTTATTTGGTGATATTGAGCCAGCCATAGAAACGCACGAGATGCTTTATCAGGTTACACAGAGGCATAACTTTCTTCCAGAGGTGAGGATATATTTTTACACAATTAATGTGCAGGTGTTAAAGTGTATCAAACCTGTGCATCATTCGTTTTATAAGATGGGTCGGCAGTGTGAATTTAATTAGAGTCCATCTGAGTTCCTTCGCTTTAATAGCACATATGAAGAGGCCTTACAGCTCTCTATTATGGCAACACAAGTGTATCTACGGTGAGCCTCTGATTTAAAGAACATGAAAATCATTGCTATAACCTACCGTTTGAACGAATATGTATTTCAGATGGCGTCTCATTTTTTATAATAATAATAATAGCTGGATTTATAAGGCACTTTTTGCCAGAGGATAGAAAGCGCTGCTATTATTACCCCGGCTTTAGCTCGAGCTACCATCACCGGCGCTCAGTGCATGCAGGGAATTACTCCTGCCGGGTACCCATTCACCTCACCTGTGTCGATTGCAGTACAGTGTGGATAAATTTCTTGCTGAAGGAAAATACGCCATGGCTACGAATCGAACACACGACCCCCTGTTTCAAAGGCGAGAGTCAGAACCACTAGACCAGGACGCACCCACTATTTGGCTAGGTGGACTTTCTTATACATGTGGTTAATAATAATGATGATAATTATAATAATAATAGGGCATTTATATAACGCCATCTATCTAGAAATATTCTATGCTGAGGCGCACAAGAAAAGAAAGAATGAGAAAGTCTGGATGAGTGTCAAAGTGCCAATAACTAATACTGTTCAAAAAGATTGCCAGAGCACAAAGCTTATTGATGAATAGTAAACATGAAAGAACATTTCTGATTGGTTCTTGGTCAGAATTTGACCTTCTTGCGCATGTAACATTGATATTGATTGGTCCGTCCATTTAGCGATGATTGCTAATCTTTGTGTCACAGAGCCCAGGCTTGTACATTGTATTACATGTATGACTCGTTATCATTCTGAGATTAAGGTTACAATTCAGTTTAATTCAATTCATAAATTGTATATTAAAATATTGCAGCCAAAGGCTGAATGAAAACATGTACAATTCAAAAGGATATGAATATTATAATAAACAAAATGATACCTGAATTACATACATGTACATGACATCGCATACACAAAAGTGCAAAATAATAACTTTTGATAATACGAGGAAATAAATTGTTGAAACAAAAAGTATACATTGTAAATAGGATTATAAATATAAATTATAATCATTACATTATTAAGGCACATTGCATGAATAGAAAGAGTTAGAAAAGAGGAGATGGCGTAGAGCATAGAGATGGGCATAAGGAGATAAGACAGAAAAAAGAAAAGGTTGGTTAAAAGAGTAATAGAAGAGAAAAGAGGGTTGGGTCAGGAAGACGTAGGCCTGTATTCTGAATTCGGGTTTTTACTTAGACCATTAGACAATTTGACCTTCTTGCGCATGTAACATTGATATTGATTGGTCCGTCCATTTAGCGATGATTGCTAATCTTTGTGTCACAGAGCCCAGGCTTGTACATTGTATTACATGTATGACTCGTTATCATTCTGAGATTAAGGTTACAATTCAGTTTAATTCAATTCATAAATTGTATATTAAAATATTGCAGCCAAAGGCTGAATGAAAACATGTACAATTCAAAAGGATATGAATATTATAATAAACAAAATGATACCTGAATTACATACATGTACATGACATCGCATACACAAAAGTGCAAAATAATAACTTTTGATAATACGAGGAAATAAATTGTTGAAACAAAAAGTATACATTGTAAATAGGATTATAAATATAAATTATAATCATTACATTATTAAGGCACATTGCATGAATAGAAAGAGTTAGAAAAGAGGAGATGGCGTAGAGCATAGAGATGGGCATAAGGAGATAAGACAGAAAAAAGAAAAGGTTGGTTAAAAGAGTAATAGAAGAGAAAAGAGGTTTGGGTCAGGAAGACGTAGGCCTGTATTCTGAATTCGGGTTTTACTTAGACCATTGTCTAGCTCTGTGCTAAAATTATGGGAAGCTAAGTGTTTCTAAACTTTTACAGTGAATGCTTCTCATGTTTACTGTGCTCTTTACTAATTCTTTAATGGTGAAGACAACTGTCATACTTATTCTTATCAGGCAGTTAGTAATGTTTTGGGAGTCAAATGAGCTGATAATTGAACCTCTACTGTTAGAGATTTATGTCACAACTGGCTTTCCATAGTTAAACCACAACTTAAAACCAGAGTTTTGATTAAACCCGACTTCAGAATACGGGCCTTAGAAAGTAGGGATAAAGATTTTTTGTGTAAATTGACTTTTTCAAATTACTAGGATCTTTGTCACTGTCTGTTTAGCATGATTATGGTGTCCACACTCGATACCTTTTCCACTGTCCAAACAATCATTAAACGATTCGTCAGCGTTCATCCAAACCGTCGCATAAGTCAATTTTGGTTTTAAAAAATCTATTTTTAGATTTTTCCACTATAACTTTTTTGTGCAGGGAAAATCTAAACCGCTCAAACCGAAATTACAAGCATGAAGCTTTTTTGTGATATTCCCTCTGATTCTTGGTTTTGTGTAAAAATGGAGAAACATGTACACTGTACCAATGCCAAGCAATTGTCTTGGTCTTTCCAACCATGTATTTTTCTAGCAATGAAAATGTTGTAATGCTGGGGAACAAAGTGTGGAAATTGTAGTAAACTTTGAAGTTGATTATCTCTGAAATGGGTTTGCTCTGTCATATATGTGATACAACAGTTCGGATGACCTCTGACGAATGGGTTAAATCTAAATTCTGTCTCTGTCCTCATTCTTGTAGGCATTCACTCCGCAGTATGACGTATACTGGGGGCAGCATCCGTTGCGACCAGAGTTTATCGAGAGCACTTATATGTTGTACAAGGTAAGTTTATACAAAGGCTCCCCTTGAAAAAAGTGTATTGATATATACATATAAGCATTTATTCCATTGTTAGATTTAAAATACATCTACAAAAATTGATTTCGTAACATGAGTAGACAGCTTTAAAAGGCAGTAGAGCCTTATTGGAGCTTTCTCCATAAAGAGCAAAAACAAATGATACAAAACGCTTGTGTAAAACACCTAAAACATAACAAATAATCAAGGGTAAAGTGTATAAAAGCAACTAAATATTTTGGTAATTAAGTAAAAACAAAATATGCATCACATGATCAAATGATTATATGCAATAATTAAATTTAACAATGAATGTAATACAAAATTATATCTTGGGGAGAAACCTGTTTCAGATTGGCTATGAATAGCCAAGCTGTTCTTCCCCGGTGCAAGGGGGAGAGGAAGAAAGCGAGATATTTCACAGTAATTATAGAGCTGAAGCGGAAGAAGGCACATCACAATATTAAAAGGTTGTAATATGATAAAATAAGTGAATGCATGTTTGGGATGACATGATGGGAGGAGGTAGGCATGCATGTTGGTGAGGTTGAAGTGTAGTGCTGTCTGTATTGAACCATTTTCATTGTAGAGAGTTACATCTAGAAGATTACTGCTTGTGGGAGATGATTCAAATATGCGCTTGATTGTTTCAGGCTGGTCTGAATTTAGTAGAGGTTTTTTGCAGAGTACCTGTCCAGATGAATTATATGTTGTCTATGTACCTTTGCCAAGATTTCCTGTCATATTGCTTATAGGTTCTAGGATTTCTTTTTCTCTCTCTCAGCCATAAGTATATTGGCATAAGAGGGAGCTACTGGGGTACCCATTGCTGTGCCCTGTATTTGTATGTAGTTTGTGTCTTGGAAATAGAAATGATTGAGTGTCAACACAAGTTCGAGTAGGCTTATAAATTGATCGGTGGGGGTTTAGGGGTCCTCTCATCGCGAGAGGGCGCTCAGCTATTTTTTAGCGCCTCCTGCTTGAGGAATATTTGTGTAAAAAGATGTGACTAGGTTGGTATATGGGGGCCTTCATTCACTCTTGGTCAAATTGTCAGAACATTTTCTTGGGTCATGTTTTGATATGGAGTCATATGCAAGGATTTCCTTGTCCAACCTTAAAAAAAAAAACTGACTGAGGCCTGCACCTTCGTCCAGTCCAGGGACTTTTCTTTTGAAAAAAGTTGAACTTGTCTACATCAGGGGTGTATTAGCGTACACGTATGGTTTTGGTCTTTAGATTGGGTTTTGTTAGCATGATGATATGCTCTGACATTTTTCTTTTAAGTTGATGAGTCTGACCGACTCGTAGGTGCATTTATTGCATCATCTGCCTTTCCATCTACATGCATGTGCATTGTCCTGGCTATGAGTGCAAATGAGTGCAACACAATCATTGGATTGTTCGAATTCACTTCTCAATTTACTGTCCACTTTTCAACTACACATACAGATTTAGATCAAGAAGTATTGACAAAACTGGTCTAGACTCTAATCTTTAAGAAAAATTTTTTTTCTTTGATTCCAGGCAAAATACAAAAAAAATAATTTTTTTGAATACACCTGTACCAGCATTTAAAAGTACACTATATTTTACTCGTTCACACCATTTGCAAGTCAAAGAACCTACTTATCTGTCAGAAAATAGTACAGAATTTTTTTCCTGGTGAAGTACTCAACATTTTTTTAATTACTGCATTCACTTTGTTATTCATCCAGAGATTTTATCAATAACATTAAGAAAACATATCCTGCCATTTAAAATATTTTGACAGATTGATATTTAGACACTTGTATGACACATTGTGGTGCTAGTGTTTAGTTATTATTTATTTATTTGTTTATTTATTTATTGATTTGAATACATTTAAACAGGATAAAAACAATCAGCACAGAGGCTGTTATACATTGCAATCTTGTGACGAAGTACAATGAATACAAAATCACAATTAAAACATGTGCAGAAATAATGTACGATCAGTATTAACAATGACAATACAAATATCAGATCAGAAGTGTAAAACAGTGAAATAAAATGGATGCTCTAACGAGTGGACCTCTATCTATAGGAAAAGAAGCTCTGATAGCAAGTATAAGAATATGGTTTCCAACGAAGATCTAACAGAGGCCCGCTCGATAAGGAATCAATGAAATGAATGCATTGAAGATAAACAACAATTATAGACCATTCCCTCAAGCAGACAAATTTGTTGTTAAACCTCAATAAATAAAGGTTTGTTTTATTTTCTTATACATGTATATAATAACAAATACAAAATACTTATAAACATGAAATGAGGAAGGTCAAAGTTGGAAAAACAATAAGAATGGAAAGGATAAAAAGTAAAACATGGCTGGTAGTCCATATTCAGCTGCAATAATATATTGCTGCTGTTCTTCTGTGGAGCCAGATTACTTGAACAATGACTATGATTACCATAATGTATTGACTAGAATTGATCTTTAAAAAAATAATACAAGTAACTTTTTTGAAAAAAAAAATCCTATAATCAATGCTTCCCCTCCCCCTGTACAAATCAATGGCTACATTTCAATTGGCGCAGATATATTTCAAACAGGTACTCTTGAAAGAATTGAAAGTGGTTACATTATGGACATATAAAGGGATTCTCTTAAATTCAGAAGCAGCTCTGTAAGAGAAAGAGGTGATGTAGTGAACTGGATAATATAGATTCTAACCTTTGTTTGATTTTTAACAGTTTTGTGGAAAAAAAAGAAAATGTGAAAAGTTCTCCCTATACATGTACAGGGAAACAGGTAAAAAGTCAAATGTTCATTAGGTGTTATAGACTAGGTTTCCCTTAAGGTTACATTCTGCATGTTTCTCCCCAGGCGACGAGCGATCCCTACTACCTCGAGGTTGGGGAGAAGATCATCGAAGCTCTGCAGAATCATGCCCGTGTCCACTGTGGGTTCGCAGGTATCAAGGATGTACGGACAGGCAGTCATGAAGATAGGTATGATTATTTGTGTTTTTTGTCTCGCCTGCAAAGCAGAGTGAGATTATAGATGCCACTTTTCCGACAGCGGCAGCGTCAACACCAAATCTTAACTGAAGGTTAAGTTTTTAAATGACATCATAACTTAAAAAGTATATGGATCTAATTCATGAAACTTGGCCATAAGGTTAAGCAAGTATTACTGAACATCCTGCTTGAGTTTCAGGTCAGATGACCAAAGTCAAAAGTCATGAACTTTGGCCATTTTAGAGGTAATTATTAGATTGCTGTCATAACTTTCAAAGTTAATAGACAAAGGGTATAAAATGTGGATATAGGGGTAATCAAGTATCTCTGTGACAATTTTTTGGTCACATGATCATGGTCAAATATCAATGAACGTAGTATTGGATCATTATACATGTATGAGTGGTGTTTTTTGTGAATAATTATTTTATAGTAGTTTTCAAAGTCAGCACTGCTGCTATATTGACTTGCATGATGCAGGTGAGACTGCCAGAGGCGTTGCACTTGTTTAACCAAAGCATCAATTATGGATATTCTTTGTTGCAAATAAACTTCATGATTGTGAAGAGGGGACCACCCACCACCATACCACCATGGAGATTACGGGAAGAGAAGCAGATACCAGGGCCTCTATCTTACAAAGAGATACGATTGTTCTTACAAAGAGATACGATTGATCCAATCAATCGTAACTATGGAAATCCATCAGTGTCATAAATATTTCCACAGAAAATTCGCACCATGTCCTTTGTGAACAAAGAGAAGCACAGTGAAATTTTTAAGAAAACATTTAATGCATGAATATACATCATAGCTAGAAAATATTTTGAACAAACATGCATAATACATAGTGACGTTGCTGGCCGTCCATAGTTGCAATTGATCGGATCAATCGTAACTCTTTGTAAGAGTTATGATTGATCCAAACAACCTCACCTGTATGGAAATCCATCCATGTCATAATTTTTTCTACAGGAAACTTGCAAAATGTCCTTTGTGTAAAGATGGAGAAGCATACAAAATTTAAAAAATAAATAAAGGTATGAATACAAAACATATCTAGAAAATATTTTGAGACAAATGTGCATTTTATATGTTGGCGTTGCTGGCTTTCTGAAGTTGTGGTTAATCGGATCAACCCCAAATCATTGTAAGACGCGGTCCTGATGGGGGACATACATGTATAATTTCAGTGAATATAACAATACTTCAAAGTTCATTGATATGGCTCGCGACAATGATTATCACATGGCAAGTGAATGAAGATGTTGAACCAACGACCCTCGGTTTCGAAGGCGAGCCCGAACCACCAAGGCCACAACGGTCGTAATTGGTTTATTCAGTTATTGCCATTTCATTCTGTTTCAGGATGGATTCCTTTGTGCTGGCCGAGACTTTCAAATACCTCTACCTGCTCTTTGCGGAACCCGAAGACCTGACCATCAACGTGGACAACTATCTCTTCACAACGGAAGCCCACCTCCTCCCTCTCTCCCTGTCAAAATTCAAGTCCGACCAGTCCAATGCCAGTCTACATTTCAATGTGGTGAGTTTTTGTTTCGATTGTGAGATGAAGACAGAATGTGATGGTTGAGACAATGATAATAGTATGATACCATGTATCAAATGCAGTTGAGTTTATGAACATCGTAATAGCGTTATATAAATGGACATAGTATTAATATCATTAATATTATTATCATGGAATATAGTAGCTGGACATATTGTCGCACGCAACACGAACCGTCCTCTCTGCGCACTTCGATGCGAAAGTTACTTTTGCAGAAAACGCATTTAAAGAAAAGTTTTTTTTAAACCAGCAATAAGTGCACCTACAAGGAGAGCAAATTATTTACCAGTGTCTTCGTTGAAAAGTTCAGGTTCCAAAGTTTCATCCCCTATCTTTATATTTTCTTGAAGTTAATTATTTACGCCACAGTGGGCAACGTAACAGAGAGGACGGTTCATGGAATAGATACAGTGCGTTTAACTTTCGCATCGAAGTGCGCAGAGAGGACGGTTCGTGGTGCGTGCGACGATATGTGGAGTTCTATCCTGGACCCTGTTTTGTGAAAGTAGCTTCTACGGTAACTTCACTATCTGATGATATCTACCATGGCAACAATGCTCATTAGCCAATCAAAAATCAAGGATTTCATGAAAATTCCATCGGTTGGCAAAGTTGTTATAATAGTATTTTTTTATGCGATGGGGCCCAGGAGTGTCATGGCCCGCTAGTTATGCTGTTTCATGTGGACGCACGTACAAGTTGAGTGAAATCTAAAATATTTGTATCCGCAGTAAACATACACAGACGACTATGTTGACACACATGATCAGTCGACCGATACGCCTTTCTCGTTTAATCATTCTAAGTCTCCCTAATATTAGAGATAGCAACAGAAAATAAGGGAGAGAGAGAGAGAGAGAGAGATAGAAGACAACATGAATTAGATTATCTTTGGTTTTGTCTTTAATAATAACAATAATACCAACATGCTTATATAGCGCATATCACTGCCAAATGCGTCCCTTCGCGCTTCATTGGATATTATTACCTTGGCTTTAGTCCCGCATCCTTTTACAGCGCGGTGTAAAATAAATTCCTGCCAGGTACCGATTTACCTCACCTGGGTCGAGTGCAGCACAATGTGGACAGATTTCTTGCCGAAGGAAATTACGCCATGGCTGGGATTCGAACCCACGACCCTCTGTTTCAAAGTCGGGAGACTAATCCACTGGGCCACAACGCTCCACATAATGTTTAATGTTTTCTTACTCCTTTTGCAGACCTCGGAGATGGATGAAGGTGTGACTACTTCAGTGGTGCTCGACCGATCCTGCGCTAACCACAAGTACCTCTTTCCAGGTGGCAGCACCTACGCTCAAGCTCTCAGGGATCCTCTCAAAAAGGCAAAAAATGTCCAGAAATCCCAATGCCCTAGCAGTCAGCAGCCAAGCTCATCTGTGTAAGTCCCTGACTTTGCCAATATGAGATCACTGGGATCTGTTGCAGAAAGAGATGTATTCAGATGTATTTAGACCCAATCAATTTTTTAGTCCTATCTAAAGACCTTTCTGTTTCCCACTTTAACATTATCGCAAGATAACTCAATTGTAGCGTTACTAGGACAGTTTTTGAACTGAATGATGATTTTAAGCATGTTTGAAGACATTGAAATTTGTGAGATATTCCCTATTTTTGAGCAAGCGCTGATCACCCAGCTGATGTGGAAACCGGCACTATAAAAGAACCCATCATCATCATCATTCAGATTCGACTTACACAAATATCAAACACAAGTCCACAACGTGCACTTCTGATTTGTTCAAAATTGCGTTGTACTTTCTGCAAATTGTCCTCGGTCTGCCAACTGAGGGAGTCAGTGATTTGTACTCTAAGTTAAATTGCATTTAATTTGAGGATCTATGACTCTTTGTGCTATGATATTCATGAGTTTTGAAACATGTCTTTTCTTGAATGCAGTTTGATCTATCATACTGTGATTATTCTGAGCTTTGACATCTTACATCTTTGTTAGAATGCAGTTCTAATGCAGCGTATTCGATTTACCATAAATTTTGAAACCTTACATGTATATCTTTGTTAACTTTGAATGTGGTTTGAATGCACCGTATTATGATTATCGTGAGTTTTCAAACCTTATCGTTTTGTTTGAACGCAGTTCTAATGCACCCCGTCTCAAAGCTGCCGAGTTTGTCCCAGGGAACCCTGATCACATGCAGCAGCTTAATAAGATGGGTATTCGACTACTGACGATGAAAGATGGACGTGTTCAGCTCATGCATACTGCCACCAATGTAAGTCTCTGGATTGATAGTGTTAGTCACATTTGACCAGCTACCCCAAAGCCAAACAATGACCTTGGAAAAGCACTTCCTAAGCTTTAAAATGATACATCTTGTCAGATTGTTATCAACAATATCTCTTGCAATTACTTAGATTGAATACAGAGTAAATACAGTGAGATATGAAAAAAAGATATAGAGAAAACAAGGTTCTGATGTAAGGGTTCACTCAAGCAAGAGATGTGCTCTCTGTTCAGTCCCGGTGACAGTTTTAAGACATCCGAAAAAGAGGTGTCATCAAAACTGCTGTATTTTTTCTTTTATGCAACTTCACAACTCAAAGTTTTACAGTATGAAGAAGAATTGCTCTGTCAGATAAGCTTATTCTCTATTTTTTTGCATTTGGATCGTAAATGCATTGCATAAGGGTCTTTCTCCACAGATGATTTGCACGAAAGGGTTTTGCCTCAAGCATTCTTGCACTGACATGGTGATATATAATTGGCAAATGAATGATTACAGATTGGTTTCTGAACTGGATGTAGCTCTGAAGCAAGTGGAAAGTATAATCCATTGTAATATCTGATTACTGTTTGAAGCTTATAGTATCAATGATGTACAGTTGTGCTCAAAAGTTAGTGAACCTCTCCACAAAATGCATGTACAGTATGAATGTTGAATGTAGACAATAACACCAGGGTACCGTAACACAAAGGTTAGTGATTGATCATAAGCTTGATTTTACGATTGATTGTACAATGTAGTTAATGGAATCAATCGTAGAAAAATGTTCAATAATCATTACTAAGTTTTGTGTTACGGGCCCCAGAATGTTAGGCAAGGCCTGAGAAACAAACTTTATTGAACTTGATATTATATCACCTGACCTCACAATTAAAAAACTAAAACATGGCAGACCTTGAACACTTAATGTTCATTTTCTGGCGGGGTTCACCAAATTTAGACCACCACAAAATGCTATCTATCCATCCCATCTCCTTTATTTACATTACAGGCTGTTACGACTCAGGCCGCTGAGCAGGGCGCCCTCTTCATGCAGGAGATGATAGAACTTTCGAAGAGCCAACAAGCAGAAGGTACGATGCAGGGAAAATGTTTCAAAATATTTCTGCTGTTGGAGCCACTGATAGCACTCTCCAATATAGACCTAATGCATTGATGTCATTGCACCACCAGTTTAGAGGCTGAAGCCGTCGCCTTGCATGCATTGGTGATATGCAGCTGGCGCATCTCTGACAACTCTGTTCATGCACGTTTCCTATATCCTCTGAGGGAGGGCACTATGGGACTATGACATCATATGCATCAGGTTGATAGGTTTCAGATTTTTCCCAAATGAAAGTTTGCTGTCAGGATATTTATTAAATCAAGCAATGTTTTCAAGATGTAGATAATATTTCTAACTTTGGGGTTGACATCGCGTGCAGGCAGCGCACAGTGCTATGTGACTGTGATGCTTCAAAAATGAAAACCATATGGCAAGAATTCATCAAAAACGGTCTAAATATCGCAAAGGAATATGGAGGCAAATTTCTCTCCTACTTCCTGGACCCTAGTAAACAGCATATTCTTGGCACCCTTTTTTCATCAAACATTTAACTCACTTTACATATTTTACAAGTGGATTTTGGTAAGCTACTGACAAATATTATATCCTTAATTTTCAGCCCATTCCATGTAATATGTGGTGTTTTTTATAAAAAAAAAGACGAAAGTACGCAGATATTTTATGTTGATCGGGCACCTGGGACCCATAACAAAGGTTAGCAATTCATTGTACATTGAAAGACAATGCAATCGATTGTGAAAAATGTTCTTCAATAATTGCTATTACAGGACCCTGACTGAATTAAATTCTTTTTTTTTTTTTTGAATTAAATTCTTGTGTGAAATGGGTAAATTATCTAATGAAACAGATTTTTAGTTTATATCCTTTACTCCCGTTTTTGGGGCATGCATTAATATAATCTAGTAATGAACAGAGGGGTGTTTCACGAAGATTTTAAGTGTGCACTTGAATATCTACTTGCATGCGTTATAGAACGCATGACCCCATCGGTCAGATCATGCCAAGAGCAAGTACAACTCGTGTTGTTCAGATTATGTCACCTACTATGCTAAGGGGGTGTTGCAAGAAAATATTTGCGATCAATTGCAAATATTCTGTTGAAATTTTACAACCGATAGATCAACGTGAGCTGTAGCAAATCAGCTTAAACTTCTTGTTTCAAGGAGCAAATTAGCAATCAATCACTAATTTGCAATTAACTGCAAGACATATGATTGATTTATGGATCGAAAATTGACTTGCAGTTTAGCGCAAGTTTCTTGCAACACCCCATAAATCTTTGTGGAACACCCCCCTGGAAGAGTGACATGTAATTTTTGGAGGGATTTACCAAAACTAAAGATAGGCTTTAATTTAACAATGAAAAGTATTTTGTAATCACACGTTTTATTTTGTTATTTCTTAGTTGCAGAGAACCATCCTCGTGTTGTTCAGATTATGTCACCTAATATACTAAAGAACATGGTGCTGGCAGCAGGACCTGCTCAGTTTGGAATGGATCTAAATGAAAATTTTGCTGTAAGTTAATCACTCTTTCTATTTTCTCTTTTATTTCCTTCCTTTATTTGTCATTTCCCATTATTGTTCTTTTTTTAGTTTTCTATTGCTTTCTCTATTTTATTTCTATCTTCTTTCTTTCTCTTATTTGTTCCGTTATTACCTCACTCTCCCTTTTTATTTTATTATTTCTTTTTTACTTCTTTTCTATATTTCTTTTTCTTTTTTTTCTATTTTCTTTTTTTTAATAATTTTTTTCTCCTTTTATTGTTCTTTTCTTTTTTCCTTAATTTATGCATAAATCATTGAAACAAGTTATGCCAAGCCCTTTATTGAAACTGTGTTTTTTAAGACTATTTTTTTTTAATCAAAGTAGACCTAACTTTATATGTTTTAAGCACACACATTTGATAAAATTGTAAACTTATGAAAGAAATTATTGAATAGCTATGGTGGAGTGAATTGCAATTTTTTCTCGCCTGCATAGTAGAGCAAGACTATAGGCGCCGCTTTTCCAACAGTGGCAGCGACGGAGGCGGGGTCAACATCAAATCGTAACCTAAGGTTACGTTTTTGAAATAACGTCATAAAAAGTATATGGACATAGGTCATTAAACTTGGACAAAAGGGTAATCAAGTATTACTGAACATCCTGCCTTGGTTTCAGTTGACATGACCAAGGTCAGAGGTCATTTAGGGTCAATTGACTTAGACCATGTTGGGGAATCAATATCGAAATCTTAACCTAAGATTAAGTTTTTGAAATGTCATAACTTCGGAAGTATATGGACCTAGTTCATGAAACTTCTACATTTAAGGGTAATGAAGTATTACTGAACATCCTGCCCGGGTTTGAGGTCAAATGACTAGGGTCAATTTTGTTAAATTTCCATGGTAACTTTTTTTTATGGAGCTAGTTTGTGAAACTTTGACTTAAGAGTAATAGAGTATCACTGAACATCCAGTGCGGGTTTCAGGTCACATGACCAAGGTCAAAGGTCATTGAGGGTCAATGACCTTTTGTCATGTCAGGGGTATTTGTTGAGTTGGCATCATAACTTAGAAAGTTTAGGGATCTCTAGTTCACTAAGGTTAATCAAGTATAAATGATTGTTTTGCACACATCTAAAATCACATGATCATTGTCAAATGACTTTTTGGGTCAATGGACATATTTTATTATTGTATGAATGCTTTCTTTTGTCAATAATTATTCAATGGTAATATTATCTTTTTCAAAGTCAGCACTGCTGCTATATCAAATCACATAGTGCAGGCGAGACTGCCAGAGGCATTCCACTTGTATGACTTCTTGAATTAATTTTACTGAATTAACTTTGAACTGCATGCGGTATGATGACACATGTACATGTATGTATATCAAAACATCTTGTTCAGGCCGTGGGGGAGCTGGTCGTAGCGGATCCATTCACAGCATGCAGCGGTATCACTAACGGTCATCTTATGCAGGGCAAGATAATCATCATGTCAAGGGGAGAATGCATGTTTGTTGATAAGGTCAGTTCTCACCCTTTTAACCTTTACATCCTCAAATTGGCAACAGTCTTCATATCTTTATATCTTTTCTTCTAAATAGTGGACCTTTTGTACCGTATTTTTCGGAATATAAACCGCGGCCGTGTATTAACCGCACCCCCAAAATCGGGAGGCTCTAAAAAAAAATTTGGCAAACCAAGTGTGGTATTTATTTGGATGAGCAAATCTTTCTAACAAATTTTGACAGACCAAAAGATATATTACTAATTTTTGTACTAAAAAAATGGTTACTTTATTCTTTAACTTTATTTTTCAAAGAATATAAATTATTTCTTTGTAGAATAAAAAATAAGACCATGAAATGGCACTATTATATAAAAAACTAATAGTCTAAAAATGGAAAAAGAAAACAAAAATGTTGAGAGAAAGTGAGGGGAAAAAATGAATAGAGGACATTTTTTATTGCCTATTTTCTAACTGATTACGATAACGATCGATTACGATTACATGCCTATTGTAAAGCATTTTCAATGCACTTTTTAGGTGTAAAAAAATAACTTTTCATAAAAAAAACAGGGTTTTTTTTAAGGAAAAGGTGACCATAAAATGGCATTTTTTTGATATCAAAATTATGGTATAAAAAGGGATTTTTTTTTAAATTGAGAGAAAAATAAGAGAAATAAAGAATAAAGGACATTGTTTATTGCCTTTTTAATTACCGATTACGATCAATTACCATTACATGCCTATTGAAGAGCATTTCCCATGCAATTTTAGTTGAAAAAAAAATTTTTCATCACAAAACAATCGTAGTTAAATAATATAAACCAATCTTTACAAAGAATATTTTTCAAAGAAAACTTCGCAAAATATACTCCCTATTTTTAGTAACCAACAAATAATTATACATTAAATATTCTATATAATTGTTGGTTCAAATCCAATAGTACTACCGACAAAAAAATTTCCGACGAACTTCTGTTGTTTCTGTGTATAAACCGCACCCGATATTTCAAGATTATAAAGCGGGAAAAAAGGCGCGGTTTATACACCAGAAAATACGGTATATGATATCATAGTACCCTCCCTCAGGGTGCTATGCAATATGTATAAACGGAGTTGTTGGAGATCCGCGAGCTGCAGATCACCATCGAATAGAAGTCAATGGTCTTACATTCTTAGGTGGTAGCATTATGATGTCAATGCATGTTGGTGGATATAAATTGAATCAAAATCAGGTGATAGTGGCAAACTTCATTGAAAAAAATTCCACTTTATCAGAGTTAATTTATTGTTATTACATGTTTTCATTGCATGACTACTTTTGAAAGAGATATTAAAGATTGAGTGGAATAAATGGCTTGTTTTTTATAGAAAGCATAAGTTATACCCATTATCTACACTATTGAAAATTCAAAAGAAAATTATTTGGCACCTTCATGTTTTTGTTACACTAGCAATTCAGAAAGATTATTTTATCATCTTAAAATGGTGAATGATGACTGAATAACATGTCCATTTACTCCTCCAACAATTGCAACTTTCACAACAACTTCTCAAATGACATAAGGTTAATGCAGGGGTTAGGATGTAGGTTTTCGATGTGAATAATTTGAGAATTGGGATTAGGCTATAGAGGTAGGTTAGTTTTGCTTTAATGTGGAGCAATTGTTGCTGGAGTAAATGTCAAGCACATATTCAATTGGTATATCTGAGTCGAAGCATCAGTCTTCTAATATATCCTGCACGTCTCTTTTTTTGTCCCTGCGCTAATATTGCCATCCAGGCAAGGAACCTGCAGAAGTTTGGCGCCCACGGCGGCATCGTCATCGACAACGTCGCCGACACCAGCAGCGACACGTCGTCCATGTTCGCCATGTCCGGTGACGGGACAGACGACGTCAACATCCCCATGGTGTTCCTGTTCTCCAAGGAAGGCAAGCTTCTCCTGGACGCTATCCAGGAACATGGAGTGGTGGAGGTGCTGCTCCTGGACAAGGCCAAGACTCTTAGTAAGTACCCGTGACAGATTCTCTCAGGACATTGGGTGATTTCAAGTTCAGTGTTGGTGTTGATGTTGAAAGTGTAAAAAACGGCTGCTGAACTGAGCTTTCCCAATGAGCTGGGTTCAGATGTGTGATACAGATCGCATCATTAATAATTCATGACATCATGCTTTTCGATCATTGCAACTTCATGCAGAAGCCCTGATGATAGGAAAAGCGGGGAGAAAAATCTCATTTAGATTGTGAAGGCTAAAATTAACTCTATAATCTGATAGAATAAATGTTATTGCTCATTAAAATGTATAAATCTCTAATAATTTGCTCTCATAAAATTTTGTTATGATGTTTTATCCTGTTTGTGAGCTTGACACCGCAAAGACCAACACTAAAACTGATCTTGAAAGTACGATTTTCTCAATCCCTTGGGGTCAGTGTTGCTGAATGGGAAAATGGCGCTTAGTTCAACTCAAGCTGCTGAAAATATGTCATATTTTGGGAGGTTAATCTCAACACCAGCCTCATTTCAAGTATGGTGTTGTGCTGATGTTGTGACAACACCAGCACCAACTTTCATTGAATATGAGAAACATTTTTGCAAAGTATTTTGATGGTCTTGACATTGAAGTTGGTTTATCTTGAGATTTGTGGGGAAATACATATACATGTAGATTACAATTTGCTGATCCCAGGCTGAAGGTACGTGGAAACTGAAGACTTAACCCTATATAGCCCGGGCTATTTTGAAATTGCATAGCCCATAGGCCGTTTATCGACCGATTGCGACCAAATTTGGTGTGTGGGTGTCTCATTATGTATTTTACAAGAATGCGTTGTCAAATTTGTGATTTTTATTATCATTTTTTATTTATCTAATTAATTATGCGAATATTCAAATTTTTTCAAGGAATTTTCATTTTTTGTAGTTTTCCATCCATTTTTTTAGAAAATGCAATGGAATGAAGCATGTTAGTAGCCAGTCATGCAATCTAAAAGACAGCTCACTCAACTGTATTGAAATTGTATAATTATTAGAATATACTAGTAATTAATTATGCGCATATGCTAATTTTTCTCGATAATATTCTTGTTTCCTTCTGTGTTTCCAAATTCTTATGTATTTCTTTGTTTTTAATTTATCATGTATTTCTTTGTTTTGAAATCTCTATTTTTTATTGTTTTTTTAAATCTAGAATAGTTGGTGAGAGCCCAATAGGAAAGTTATGTGAGGAAAAACAGAAAAAAAAACATTCATCTGACAACACTTCTTGTAAAACTCATACATTGTACACACAAAAGTCAATGGAAATTGCCATTTTCAGTGACATTGGTCACGATTATGTGCTATATCTCTGCAAGTGTACCCCCGATTTTCGCAAACGGTCTCAAAATGTGCGGGAGATGTGAAAGAAAAAACTCATGAAATTTCAGCGTATTATTTTTTTGCATTCAGAAATTATCGCGAAAAATGTCGAGGGGGGCCTTTTAGGCCCCCCCCCCCGGGCTATATAGGGTTAAAATTTAATTTCTGCTTTTCTATGAACTATATTACCGTACTGTAGCCAGAACTGGATTCAGTGTGCATTTTTTTTCATCAGACTTATTCTATTTTCATTCCCTTTTTTGTAAAATGAAAATCAAGTCTTTTACCTTATTGACTTTTAAAATGAACGGGTGAAATGAAATGGATAAGATTGCTCTATTGTTTATTGATTTGTATGTTTTATTATTTTCCATCCTTTTTTTGCATCCATGCAGGTGAACTGAATGAAATCTGGGGCCACTATCATAACAAAGACCCAAGTAGCTCCCCATTCCAGATCAGGGCAAAAGTGGAGGGTGTCCAGGTGTCTCCAATCGCTTTAGAGGAGCAAACCCAGTTCATCGACCTTGATGATGAGACCTATGATGAGGATGGTGATGAGGAGTACGAGTGTCGTGCAACTAACATTGCGAACGTTATCGACCAAGGAGTTAGTCAGTCTGGGTCAGCTGACCAGCCGGTGGATACCAAGCAGCAGCTCTCCAATTACCTCCAGGAGATCACCCACTTTACCCTGACCAAGAGCGATATCAACAAGTTGGTGTCCCAGCTGCAGAACGTGGAAGGTCTTGGCGAGGACTTCAAAGAGGTAGTGAATGCCAAGTTGGAGAAGATCATGAAAGAGTACGAGAACGTGAATGGGGAGTTCCGAGTGCGGGTAGAGCAAAGTGGCAACGGGGCCATCTTTGAGTCCAGCGCATCCCCAAGCCAGTTGCAGGTGGCCTTCGACACGGTCTGGAAGCAGTACTTGGAGACAGAGGACGGAAAGACCCTGCAGGCCAAGAGAGCAGACAGTGCCTTCAAGCACAAGATAGACTCCTACAACAACTTCCAAGTCAACACCGATTTGTTGGATGCCATCGGTAATGTCCCCAAGGAGACCATCGAGCGAATAGTGCAAGATTATGTCAAATATGAAAATGTCAGGTTGCAATATGATGAGGCTAACCCTATACACAATATGGGTGATAACCAACATATAGCACCGTCAGGGTCGCCATTAAAATCAAACCAAGATATAAGTAGAACTAAGCCGTCAAGCGACGGCATCATGGTAGGGGAAGTTGATAGGGACAACTCAAATGCTGGTGCCTCTTCCAAATCGGGAACCACCTCAGACAATGCACAAAGTGGCAGCCATATATCACAGCAGTCCCTTCATGAAGGGGACGAGGCAGCAGCTGTAGATGGAATCACCGTTGATTCGCAGTCTCCGGAGGCTGCGCAAGAGTCGCTGCAACAGCACAATGAAAGGCAGCAACAAGTGGAAACAGATCAGGACAATGTTGACAGGACTCGTCAAGCCGAAAACCCAGAATAACCATCCAGAGATGAGCTTTAAAACTTACCTAAAGAATTCCTTTATCTTCCATCATATGGAAGTATTATTGTGCATTGCCAGCGTATCGAGTCTTAAGAAGATGTTCACTCATGTGATGCATTTGCCAAGTATTCTCTCTATGTATTACGAGGGTTCTGTGTGCAACCCATTTCTGCAGGTTTAATGATATAGTGGCTATATGTTAGTGATAGACTCGTTAAAACTGCAAGATACATGCATCATTTCATATTAGATTGAGTGAATGACATGGGGGGGGGGGTGGAAACGGTGCTCACTATTATGACATACACATACATTGGTTTAAAAGCTACAATAGGATTTGCCTCATTAGAATATGATATGTCATTAAAAAAGGTATTAGAAGAATTGGATATAGCCCAATTAAGAATGAGAGGTTTTGATGAATGTGTTATGTAATTTGCAGTTAGAAATGACAAAGCTTAGCTGTCTTCGTAGAACTTTTTTTCACAATTAATTGCATTTACTGTGAGGTGTGATTAATTATTGAAATCAAACGTACGATTAATCGCTAACCTTTGTGTTGCGGGACCCATGATGGGTTTCATGAAGGAGTATGTTAGGGTTGCACACAATTTTAGGCAAGACAGGAACATGCTGCTTGTTGCTTAGTCAGATTCTTCACCATATTGTTTCCCATCAGCTGGAGCTTCAAGACGATCTTTGTAAGTTCAACCTTTTGTTGTTGAACAAGCATTCAGATGCAATGTTTGTGATATGTCAGAATTTGATTTTGTTTAGAGGAAGTTCGGCATCTCATTTAGCATGCTACCAGTGAGAACATTTTGAAGTCGTGCAAAATTTTTGTGCAACTTATAGGTAGCTTCGCGAAACACCCCCTCATTTTGAGACTCAGAATCCCTCTGTATCTTCTGGGGTGGGTTTCATGAAAGGACTTATCGTACATTTTATCCGGCAGATCCTGTTTAATCCGACAGTTGTCATAGTGACAATGCTTCTCAGCCAATCAAAATCAAGGAAAGTTGTCAGATCTGACAACTTGTCGGGTAAAAATATTGATCAAACACTCCTCTGAGCACGAGGGGTCATTGAAAAAGAAATGTGCAATTAATTGCAAGCCAATTATGTGTCCCATAATCTATCATTTAAGTGTTGCAATTTATTGCAATTGTGCAATGTTATCTATTTCTTGCATCAGAAAGTTGGAATTTGTTTCCTACAACATTGATCAGTTAATAGCAAATCTGCACTCAAAACTTGATTAAAACTTATTTCACTGTACCATCCCAAAGTGCTTGTGTGAACAATCGCTAATTGGTCATATGAATTATGACGGAAGAGGAAAATGGGCTTCCAGCTTGGGCAATGGCTGATATACAAGCACTACCAATTTCAATAGATTCCTTTGTGAGATCAAGTCAATTTCCTGGTTGTAAGTAGATAGGTTTTTATTGGTACGCAATAGATTGTAGATTGGGATAAAACAAAACACAAGAATGGGGAAATAAACCCACAGTTTTTTGGTATTAAATGATTTTTAGATTGGATTGAAATTTTGATCCGTTGAACATTACCCAACCTCCCTTGTTCTCACATTCTATGGTGGACTGCACTTAAGAGATGAAAATAGGAATAGGAAATCATAGTTCTTATTTTTAATTCTGTCCTTTGGGAATACAAATTATTATGAATCATTTGTGATCAGAATTAATAGCATTCATATTGATATGCCAGTATGTTTGATGACATTGTTTTAAGCCATACAATGTGTGCCCTGTATGAAGATACCATCAATCTTACAAGTGATATCAATAGCATATTGCAATCCATACACTGAGTAGTCAGTTGTAAGATTGATTCTATCTCTTTCTGCTACAGGGCCGATGGAATATACTATTAAATTGTGTTGTGGAATATATATTGTATATAAGCAGATGGAATATACTGTGATCGTAATTTAATCATTTCTTTTCAATTTCATCAGAATTGCATCATAATGATTTTTATGTGCATGGGTATAGATCAAATACTATATTTTTACATTATGTTGTGTCATTTTATTTATTCCATTTTAATTCCATTTTACTCAATTTACCTGAACGTATTTGTTATAGATGCTCGCATGAAATTGTTTTATTTTTAATTTATAGTATAGATATTTCCAACTCTTTGATTTATTTGAATGGTTGTGTATACATGATGTACTTGTTAATTTCATTAGATTGTTTTATTTCAGTGGAGTGATACTATATAGTAGATAACTATGAGGAGAGTAAAACAAAGAGGGACAAAGAAAAGTGCTTTCCATAAAAAATACTGGAAAGCTATTTCCTGTGACAGTTGCAATGGGGTTCTTCTGTGGAAAAGCCTCACCTTAAAGAGAAATTTCAGTAGTTGCAGTAAACACTAATTTCATGAGAAAGTCTGTAAAACAATGCTTAATTGTCAGTATATCATCGAGGATCTAGATCTGGTACAGTTACATTAACTGAACTTTGTGAAATCTTGAAATCTGCGCTGAAAAATGTTCACACCGAAGATCCCCAACAGATAAGCACACGTGGGACAATGTATAATTATTGCTTAGAGCGTCGGGCCCGAGGCTCTACCCGAATCCTGTGCTTATTTGCTGATTTCTCAGCAATTACACAGTTCTTCCAGAATCCATTGGCACATGCATTTTATTTATACAAACAGACACTTTGGTGGTCATTTCATTGGATTCTGTACAAACTCATTTTGATATCATTACCAATACTAGCATTTACCTTTAAGCCAGATATAAAACACATATCCCTGATTTTCGTTCTGATATTCTGAGAAAATAAATGTGTCACATGTCCAAACCTAAAGTGTGTGATGATTGATATATCTACATATACATGAGCAATTGTCACAGATGGAAATGTTGGGTCATCCAAAACAGAAAGTTGTGTCTGTACAAAGGTAGGATAAGGTTAGTCTGCAGGCCCAGATATTTAGTTTTTGCATTTGCTATGTGCACAGTGAAAAGTCTGACGTAGTCAGACTAGATGTACATGTACTGTTGCTGCCTCTACCACAGGCAGAGAGTTTGGCATTTAGTCTTTACTCTAGACATGATATGACTAGTTAAAGAGTAAAATGTGAATCTGTGCTTGCATACTGTATTAAAGAGGTAGGGGGGAGGAGGGGGGGGGGTAGGAAAATTATTATTGTTATTATTTTTTTAAGAGAGAGAGAGGGAAAAAATGACACCAGGAGATATTATTTGTCCAGTGAAATGAAACAAAACAAAACAATCTGAGTGTAAAAAGGTTTCTTCAATTATCTTTCATCAATGCTTGGGTGTTCATATCATGCATCTTTAAGTAAAAACATTTCAAGGGCCCAGCTCAGAAAATGATTGTATTCTAGAAATATGACAATGGTGGCAACACATTTTCTGGAAACAGTCTCCTTATTAAACAAACAGGAGTAATGCCGAAAATTTATTAAACAAATTATAATTTCCTCCTATAAAAGCCTCTTAATTTACTAGTCTCCTTATTCTTATTGAGATTTATTATTTTTTTTTGACGAAAGAAGGTTGGTACTTGCATGTATATTATAAAATAAATGAATGAATACTAACGTGAATAAATAAATCAAAATACATGTAAAAATATATAAAATAAAATGAATTTTTTTACTGTAAAATGAATATATAAATAAATACAAAAAATGTTGATAAAATGAATTCAAATGAAATAAGTAAGTAAATAAATGAATGAATGAGTGAGTAAATGAATAGATAAATAAATGAGTAGATAAATGAATAGATTAATTAATATATCAAAAATATATAAATGGAAAGATAGATTTAATAAATAAATAAATAAAGCATTTATTGAGCTGTCCCCAAATTTGTTGGTTTTTGTGATGAGGTTATTAACTACCCCAGCGATTATTCCTCTCCTTCCCTCTTCAAATAAAAACAAAAATATATCTCATTTCTCTTATTTGTAAGGACTTAAAAGTGATATTCCTTTATGGTGTTGATTTCAGTGTTTGCTTCGTTCTTGAATTTGGTTAGACTTTGATTTGAGGACAGGAAATTTGCCCAGGAAATTCCATTCTCAATTATCATTCTTAACATCTATCATGTGATTGTGGTATTAATAGGTGCATTGTATTGTGTATGTATTTCCACACATACCAAGTTGATGTCTTCCAAAGTACATCATAAAGCATTATAGCTGCAATTTTTTTTGCATCATATATAGCTGCAATCGTTTTTCTTGATGTTAAGAAACGTACAGACACATTCCCAAATGAAAGTTAGCGAGCTATATAAATTTATTTAGTTAAAAGATAAGGATTCATGTTAGTTTCATTTTTAATTGGCTGTTACTCTGTGCTCTCATGATGGCATTTTAAAGTATTTTTCAGTTTCTTGCTTTATATTCATTTTTATCATATGTTTTCATTTTCCCTCATCTGTTATGTAATAGAATACTGGAATTACATTGTACATTACACGCTTCAGGTTACCATTCTATACCTACATGTATACCCCATACACATTCTTAAAATGAGTTGATATTTTTATTTGAATCTTGCCCCCAACAAAATGCCTTTTTTCAATGAGGAGTATATACATTTTACATTTTTAATACATAAAAATTACAGGGACAAATTATCAATTTGTATTTTACGTTTACATGTATTTAGTGTAATAGAGATTTATTCATCTACATAGCATAATTACATTTGACCTCTTTTAGTGTTTTTGACTCATTCAAAAAAATGAAGGAGATTGAAAAGTGTTATTTCAATGCCTGCAACACATCCATCAGTTCCAGTATACTTAATCTTTTTGTAAATGCACTCTTAAAGAAAATTGTATGTGTTTCAGATATTCTATTTTTTATTATGTTTCCTTTTCTTCACATTTTTCAATAGGCTTACAAGTGATTTTTATTATGTCACGTTCTTTGCATGAAATGCTCACCAAGAATTACCTTCTCCATTTTGGCCTTAGTTCAGCTGTTTGTAAGTTATGGGTGAGTTTACAGACAATTATCACCCGTATCAGACATCTGAGCTGGTCATTTACAAAACCGTATTGCCCTACATTTTCTAAATATCGGGAAGGGTAGGTATATTGTTTGTATTTTCCTCGGTCTCATTGCGCGTATTTACTTTGCATGCAGAGACGAAGCAAAATATACCTTTGTATTTTCCCTGGTCTCACATCCGGGAATTTGTGGATGCGTATAAAGAGATACGCTTCATAAGGATCCGCCCACCAACAATATACGTCATAATAAAGACAACGCTGAATCCGAGCGCTTGCAAGTACGTCATAATGGTAAAGTGCAGAGCCTAGACCGATCGATATTAACATGACTCAATAGAACTCTATTTTTGAAAGAAATATCCCCATTATCATGATTTTTGCTCTAGATATCTGATTTGGATGATAATAAAAATATTGACTGGCTCTTCTTTCGGGGAACATCAAATATATTGCCCTTAAATGACCCATATTGCCCTCGTCTAAAGACTCGGGCCAATATGATTCATTTGCTGGCAATAAATTTGATGTTCCCCTCAAGGCCAGTCAATATTATATAACTATTGACCCTCTCTTGAACTAAAATCATACCAATGAAAATCTAGGCCCCACCTTACAAAGAGTTGCAATTGATCTGATCAACCACAACTATGGAAAGCCAGCAAGGTCAACATCTAAAATGCATGTTTGTTCAAAATATTTTCTAGATATGATCTATATTTATTCAGTCATTGTTTCTTGAAAATTCAGTGAGCTTCTCTTTGTTTACAAAGGACATTGTTATTATTTTTTTATTATTATTTTATTCGGCATTTCAACAAAAAAAGTTTACAATCAATTTACAGGAGAACATACAATTACAAAGTGAAAAGGGATGTTTGCAGAACAAGTCCAGGTTGCCTGGAAAAGGAAAAAGTTAAATAAATAACTGTAGCCCGCAGGCTATCCTTCCCGACCTGGACTTGTATGTAAACACCCCAAGAATAAAAACATGTATATAGATTATTATATTAATACAAGCAATAATTCATATAGAAAAAGCATATTGAAATTGATATGTATAAGAACAATCCAATATAGTGTGATTGAAATGTAATTACCAGACAACTTAAAGAAGTTGTAGTAATAATATGACATGGATGGATGTCCATACAGTTTAGATTGGCCGGATCAATCGTAACTCTTTGTAGGACGGGGCCCTGGTGTGAATCATTTACCACAAGAATCGATCCCTAGCCGTTCATTAGGTTGTTCATAACTTATGAACAGCTTCATGAAACACCCACTTGATATTACAATACATTCTTTATTAAGATTCATGTTAATGTCAGATTGAGGGGTACATGCATTTTATCTTTCATGTGTATTTGTTTAAATCTATTATTATTTTAGTAGTGGGTGTCATTTTCTCTGATAAGTCTTCTTTGAAGGCCAGGTTATTGTTTTTTTTTCTTCATTTTTTTGAAATCACAAGCTGAAGTGAGATCTGACAGAGTCTACAACCCTACAAAATTTACTTTGGCAAATATTCAATTTACAGTACGGAAGGTCCCTTTGGCAGGGAAGTCTGGATATGCTGTAGTCTACATTTTACTTTTTTTTCTCACCATAAGTGCAAATACAGATTCATGCTTCTTTGTCGTTGGTATCAATATTGCTTGCTCGTTATTCAGGTAGTTGTGTTCGAAAATTCATTACAGTCCTTTCTAATGAAGCATGACTATGATTATGGAAAATGGGTATCGGGCAAGTCATAAGGAGTTGTTCAGAATGTTCCTCCAAGTTCATTCATGAGTCTATTTGACATGCTTTATTGGGTGATTTCAAGTTCAATGTTGACCTTTTGGTGTTGGTGTTAGGTCAAGTTTTACACAAAAGTACACCAAACATGATTAATGAAGATGGGGGTTCTGAAAAGTCGCTCACTTGGTGTTGAGCTGTCTTTGTGGAAATCTGGATTATTAGTGTAAACTCAGGATAAGTATTGGAGCTTGGAAACACAGTCCAAGTTGTGCTTCCGACTCCAATGCCAACACCAGCACCGAACTTCAAATAACCCATGGTGTATTACTGTGTTAAAGTGGGTACTGTGTGAATTGTGTACCGTTAACTTTATGTATGATGGATTATGGCTGTACTTGCCTTCCATAGTTGAGATAGTCATCTTTGAATGGCATGATGCCCAGATAAATGAAACTTAGATGATAAAATCTGGCATAACTGGCTGTCCATAATCAAGATGATAATATTCTGAGGGTACTATGCACATACATGTATGCATTCCTAAAGTGAAGATGAATTATGGTATTGCTGGCTTTCCATACTTCAGTCTGTACGCCTAAATATACATCTTTCCATAATCAGAAGTCTCATTAGAGCACTGCAGTCAGTTATGTGCATTCTAAAAGATTAATTTATGGCATCACTGGCTGGAGTGGCTGACCATAATTGACATTACTGTATTCATATTGATCATAATGCAAGATACAATCGTGGATTCAAATGCATGCATCACAATATTCATGCCACAAATCTGCATATCTTGTGACATGAAGTACCATATTTATCAAATTTCCTCTGACAGTTTTATACCTTTTATTGCAAAACATTGTTTAGAAACTAAACACAACTATTCAGTGTCTATTTAATGCTTCCTTCTCTCAAGGAGCTCCTTGCTTCTCTTAATAGTCAATTACTGCTCTTATTCTTTTTATATCATTGCATATGCATATTTCCTTTCTCCTTTTTTTCCTTTTGCGCCTTGGGCACTGTGCAGAGCGGATTTGACGCTCTAAAATTCCTATCTTATGATTGTTATTATTATTGTTATGAACCATACAGTATGATATGGGTACAGGTCTGGGTGTTTTACACAAAAAACAAATTGATAATAATAGGACTTCACAAAAGTGGGCGTTTCAGAAAGCTGTTCTTAAGTTACACATGACTTCATGCACGACTGGTGACCCTTTCTTGTGCTAAATGATACTTTCTATGTGGGTGACTTAGCACCTAAAAACATGTTCCAGTCATGGTTAAGTCATTCTTTACAAATAGCTTTATGAAACATGCATTGTCCAACTGAGGTAGAAGATAATTTCATTGCGATGAATAGTTTTCTTTGAATGCTATGTTTTATTTTTGTAAAAAGTTATATCCTCATTTTATTCTTTCATATAGTTTTAGTCAATTGTATCTTTAGTATTCCTTATATCCTTAAGTAAAAGACAATGTAGTTTTATGCCTTTAAATGGCAAATTATGAAATTGGTATTAAAAACATTTCCAGAAGGACCACTATTTTCAACAATGATACCTTGCCTCATGTCAAGTTCATGCCATAATTTAAAAGATGGAAAATATATATGTGTTTCTTAATCATGAAAGAATGAGAAGGCATCAAATAATCATGGTATAATTAGAAAGGTGATTGAGATCTTGTTATGAGTCAACACTGCTATTTATCAAAGGCAATTTAAGTCATTTATTTTCAGGCACAGTTCCATAAGGAAGGGGCATGAGGAGGGTGGGGAGGGGGCAAGTGCCCTCCCTTTCGGGAAGGTATTGTACATCAAGTATGCCCTGGCTTGTAATTGATAATGCCCCTCTTCCCTTCTTTTTGAAATTTTGCAATAGAAAGTACCTTTGTTTCAAGGAATCTAACCCATCCACCCTCTAATTGAAATCCTTTCCACGTCCCTGGCCTGCTATCTTATAATCTAAACGTAAGCTGGAGCTTTATCTCTGTGGCTATGTCATAGGTATGCAATATGTCTGAAGCAGAAGACTATGAACTATGACTATTTCGCCACCACTGCCTATACACTCTCGTCTTGCTTAAGTTCTTGTTTTACTTTTTATCATTCAAGATTCGGTGAGGGTTTTTTTTCATAGGAAAAACTGTAATGGACATTCCTCGATAAAAAGAAAACAACAATGAAAGATCGGTATAGGCGGTTGATGCTCCAGCCACGGTTCATAGTCTTCAGCAGCAGACGTAATGCATATATGTTAATGTAAAAGCAAAGTCCAAGGCTGCAGACTCCGCCTAGTTTGTAGGCTAATGGCCTGCGTGCTATATGGATCGTGGTCCTTATGAAAAGGTAGTTGTTGGGAATGCATTTTTGCCCCATTAGGAGGGCTACTATAAATTCTTGTAGAATTTCATTAATAGTCTTGTGCCTCTTACGATGTGTGCAACAGTGCAAATTATTTTGTATTTGACACAGACTTCATTTAAGTAGTCTGTAATATAGAATTTTATTGTCAGCGAATTTGTCTAGACTCATTGCTGTATGGATTTAGAAGTGGAATGAATGATGATGAAATGAAGGAATGTAGGAAATAAAAAAATCTTATGGAAAATCAAACTTGTTTTCTCCTGTTATTCTTTCGTGCCTTAAAGGCGGAGGTTCCCCTGTAGAAAAGTTGTAAAATACCCCCAAAATAATAACAAATGCCGGTGAAGGTTTGAGGAAATCCATATTTTTCCCTGGATAAAATATGACATTATTGTTATTATTATCATTATTATTATCAAAGATGGAGAAAGTTATTACACATTTTGTATTTGTGATGACATATAGGAGCAGCAGCTGCCTTAAATGTTACATGATATAATTTGGAGAGTCAAAAGGGGCCTAAGCTTTCGATCCTAGTAGAATATTCGTCGGAGGCAAAATGACAAACATATAAAGTGGAACAACCATGATACAGACCGCAGACATTCAACAGCAACGCTAGAAACAAGGAGACAAAAGGGGCATTAGTGAGTAGAGATGACCAATCAGGCAACATCAAACAGGATCTGGAACAAAACAGTGATATAATTTGCATGAATTAAAAAAAAATATGGTTCATGATGACTTTTTGTTTTTCTTTCAGGAGCAGGTGTGAAATAATTTGTTGTCTTGATATACTGAAGGTCATTACGAAAATTTCCCGTTTGATTCTCGACCGCACTTCGGACTGCAAACTGCGGTCGTATACCCCGTTTTTCGTTTGGAAAATCTCAAACATTTCCAACCCCAATAAACCCATCTTGGCCAGGTAATCCCCTTGTCTCAATTTCACCACCACGGGCCAGCTAAACGAGCGTTGAGCCAAGGACGAAATGATAAACAACAGCTGTGCTAATTACGTAAGACTTGTCTGCCTGTAGAAGGATCTTCGGAATGAAATTATTGTATTTGATATTAATCACGTTTTCAAAGGCATATTACATTCAGACATCCAATAAACTAGTCCATTTTCAATTTCGAACGAAGAAAATCGACCTCGAAATAAGGAAAGTATGCGGAATAAAAATTACGGTATGCTTAGCATGCAAGGACCGCGATGCATCCCATCTAGTTTCTGTCCGTACAGTAAGAAAATATGGGATACAAGCCGTTCACTCGCGCAACAATACAGTCTTAACGAAAGAAAGAAAGGAAGGAAGAGAGAGAGAAAGAAAGAAAGAAAAAGAAAGGAAGAAAAAAGTTTCTATCAACGCGTGTATACATGGAACTCCATGCACTCACCAGAACTACACACACTGCAATCCATCGTGTGTGGCCCCCTGCTGTGACCGTTGATGCTGGGGTGTATTATCTTCGGACCGAGGTCAAGAAACAGGTGTTTCTATACTTAAATTTCATGCTTGAGGGCAATAGGGTTTTGAGAAGAGATTTGATGATAAGGGAAACTGGGTATACTGCTCTCCAAAGCAAGATTTTTGTCATGGTACAATAAAAACCATTTTCAATTTTTTTAGAACTACATTTTATTGATTTTTGTTTACTACACGGTATGTGGGGAAACTGCTCACATATGACGTCCAGAATCAATTCACATTCTAACACCTTTATATAATATTTGATGGATTTTCATCTAACATTCACCAATATATTTTTATTTCATACAAGCATCTTTGAAAGAAATGTACGTTTTTTTTCATGATTTTTCTTAATTTATTGTATTCATGATTCACAGGAAAGTGGGGATCGAGCTGCGTTGGAATTGTTCAAATTCATAACTATAATGTTTTCATAATATTTAGATTAATACGTTTCTTTATTTTTCTGATTTAATTTTCACCAACTGAACTTGAGGGTGAACTTTCCCTCAACTGTCTGTTGCACTCCTCAGTCTAAGGGGGTGTTGCAAGAAAATATTTGCGAATTCATTTTTGGCTCACCTGTATAGAAGAGTGAGACTATAGGCGCCACTTTTCCGACGGTGACGGCGGCGCGCCCCGCTTATGTGGTGTGAATTGTATTTTCCCAAAAATGTTATGCTATGCAATTTTAAAGATAATATGGAAAATCTGAAAAACTGTGTACAAAACAGTTGGGACAGTTGTCCACAAAATCAGCCATTTTGAAAAATGTTTGCCAATTTAAGGATCCCCACAGAAAGTATAACAAGACTTTTTAAACGTCCATTACTTGCTTATTCACAACCAATGTTGATGAAACTTGTTTTAAATTGTTGCTCTTATTTTACTATTTCCAATAAGATTGCTTCTCATCTTGGGTCCCCCCTTGATGCTCTAGTGCCCTTTAGTATGGCGTTATCCTCATTAACAGGTCCCTCGGAGAGAACCCTATTAGTCTTTGGTCCTATGATTGGTTGTTTACAACATCCATGCTTTCTTAGCAATCATGAAGGAAAAAAAATCACTACCACTTTCAAGTAAAACGTTTGCCCGTTGGCATATTTTTTGTATATTTGACTTTTTGCAAGGAAAGCCAATTTGAACAACATCAGAGAAATATGATCATCATTGCATTTCAAGGAGGAACGTATCAAAAGCTATACCTGGCATTCATTTTCTATGTGTGTACTCTTAAATAAGTCTTAATCGGGAACAATGTGCATATCAATCATCTGAATATTATTGAAAAGTAAAATCAGGAAAAATCAATAGCGCCATCTTATGGGAGGGACAAAACTTTTGCCGCACCTCGTCTGCAAGACTAACATGGCGCTGCGCACTTCCTGATTCAATGAGAGACCGAAATTGGCGAAGGAGCTGGGATTGTTACTCTATTATTCTTTAACTGGAACGGTCTGTGCATTCTGCATGCTGGAGACCTGTCAAGACATCTAGATCTATCTTTTAGCTTCACCAGTTTCGAGAGTTTATGCCGAGAACAACCCCTCCAACGATGTAACATGGGGCAGCAACAAACCAAGGATGGGGACCAGCGGAGGTCGTCCGCAAGTAACAGCGATCGCCCAGCCAAGAAGTCTGACTCAACCAAACGGAACCCGGGCAAGTCGGCCGTAGCTGAGCACAAAGTCGGTAGGTCACCTGCTTTGGGAAGGGCTAGGGCCTTGGGCAGGGTACTGTACAAAAAAATGTGAATGAAAGTAGATCATGGATCAAGGACTCTTTATGTTCTTTTGACAAGACTCCTCATTTCCCAAGACAAAGCTGTTTTACTTTACTTACTTTACTTTAAGTCCTCGATGCTGTAGGCTTGAGTTGAGTGCCTGTTCATCGATCGGAGTATCTCCTCTGGTGGTAGTACAGTATCCATTGTATTAAAACAAAATATATATACCGGTACTTAAGACGAGAAAGGACTGACAGAAGTGTGTACATGTATGCTAGAAACCGTGGAAAGACAAAGACAATACTGCCTACACTGGCTTATAGAGCAAATCATAATTCCTTGACCAGTGCCTATCTAGACGAATTTTGAAGGAGTTGACTGAAGGGGCTGAAATAACACTGTCAGGAAGACTATTCCACACATCTACAACCCTGTTACTGAAAAAGTACTTTCTAATATCAAGCCTAGAAAATTTCTTCTCCAACTTCAACCTATGACCTCTAGACCTCCTCTGTCATGAATGTTGAATTGTTCGTTTCAATTTACCGTACTTTCTTTCATCTTTGAGACTTTTTTGAATGTAATGTCATGAATGTCATGTCTCATGATTGTTGCTGGATTTAAAATGGGTTCTAAACTTCTAACTCAGCTGGGAGAAAATCATTTCTGCATTTTCATTTTGCCATGGCCTTGGGGGGGGGGATGCAAAGTTTGCACCTTATGGAACCGGAGGGAAAGTGGTGATTGATGGTCCATGTCATGCAATAATATGATAATGTAGTGTCATCCCCAAAAAAGGCTCCAAGCCAAGGGTCATTGCTTGCATTGATGATTGAGCCTGTGAGTGTGAGTGACAATTAATAAATGATCTTTGATGAGGTTTTAGCTACAATGCTTTCCTGTTTGTACTTGTGGTTTAATTGATGTTTGAACATCAATGAATGTTGTTTGTTTGGCACAAGTCAATGTGCTCTACTCTATGCTTACATGTATTTGCTTAGCCAGAATTTAACGCTGTATAATCAGCCCAGGAGTATCGCACAGCTCATGAATAATATGGTTTTGCCACACAGAGCATGATTAATGTGCAATTTCGACATCTGTGATGGGCTATTAAGGCTTAGCCCCACTTTTCCTTAGCCTGGTTTCGTTTTTGGGTTTCACACTGCAGTTCTTACCACCGTTAAAAGCCGGCTAATCCTGCTTTTTAGCAGGGCCAGATAGTACCTAGACAGCTGGCAGCCGTCTGTTTCGAGGAGTTTTTTAACATTTTTAAAAAATTTCTCCTCGTACACAGACGGCTCGCTATCGTGCAGCCACCATTAGGGGACTTGCAATGCAAAATCCCCCGTCGGTGCTCTTAAATTTTTGTCTTTAATAAATAAACATTTTGAAAATTAACGCGACCAAAATGCAAATTAATATTCCCTCTTGCCATTAATTGCCAAAAAACGGAGAAAAATCAAATTAAAAGGAACAAAAACAGTGACTTACCTCGGCTGTCGCGCAAATTCACTTCCCCGTTTTATCCGATCTTAAGTACATAAACATATGGCCATTGAGTCCCCTGTACAGATTGCGCTAGAACTTCGGTCTCTGTATTTGGTGAGTGAAGCCAACGGAGTTCAGCTGAGCAACCAACATAACAGAGACCGAAGCTTTTGGTCTAGATAGTACCGTGCTAGCCCATTTTGGTAAGTGATATCAATTAGTTTGAATGAGTGACATTTTTGCTGTGCTGCCTTGTGAAGGGTGTATCGACACTCGACAGAGCTGCAAAGTGTTACGATATCAGTATGGTTATCTAAGCACTTCATACACCTCCCGCAACATGGATACCATGCCTGTTGATTGACCTGCCTAGCTGGCCTGTATAATAAACCTGTATATAAGTTCACTACCAAAGTCTCCACCAGAGTCCTTTGTATTGGATCACAAAGTAGTACGGATTTTCCGTATTTAGTACTGAAAAATGAGAAGAATACTGATGGTTTCATGCAAAATACTGATTTCTCAAGTTGCAGTTTTATGTGTTGTCCTATGGTATTTCTTCGAAAATACTGATTTCGTCACCAAAATACTGATTTTCAGCTTTAAAAATACTGAAATGTTCTTGTTCAGGTTGGCAGCTCTGTATCGAGAGTGAAAGTTAAGAGTAAGAGTGCTTCATTTGAGTGAAGAACTGAACAATATGATTTTGTTTTAATTTTTATTAACATTTGAAGGGTGCATCGAGAGTGAAAGTTAAGAGTAAGACTGCTTAATTTTAAGTACTGAACAATTTGATCGTTTTTTTATGAACATTTCAATCAATTGAAATAAAAAAAATTCAAAGATTGAGAACACAATTTATTATTTTGGATTTCAGATTACATTATATATCAGAAAAAAATTACAGGTCCAGAGTGGATGAAAAAAAAGATTAAAAGAAAATAAAGTTTACACGAATTGCAACCTACAAAATTAATAAAGGCCATGGTAGGAAAGCTTAGGGTGCAAAATAATTGTTTGAACTGTAGAAACTTTGCAAACTAAAATGAACAGATAAGAAATCGACTTGATTTCTGAGAATGACCTTGTTTATAGCTCAGGCCAATTAAAAAATGTTCATTTGTGAAACAACTGTCATCCAAGTTAAGTATATTGGAATCTACAGACACACTCACAATCTACAGCTCACAATAGGTTTATGTACAGCTATATAGAGGAGTGTGAAAACATGCACACTGTATGAGTGACAGTTATGCATTGAAGACACAATTATCTTTCCCTTTGTAGTGAGAATAAAAGAACACTATAAAAACCCACTGAGCTCTACTGCTATTTACAGTGTATTGATCTACTCTCTCTCTCTATTTACAATAGCTTCTTTGGCTACCTGTTAATTTTAATGACATTCGAAGACTCAATGAGGATTTTACATTGTCAGCTAGTTTCACCTCGTTTGGAGGTGAGGATTGCAATTGAAATTGCTTATTAAAGATAAGTTCCAGTTGTGGTAACGATCTCAAAATGACTTTTTACAGAATCCAATATAGTAACCACCCAAGTGTCTGTTTATATTTATAAAAAATATGTGCCGAAGGATGGAAGAAATGGTGTAATTGCTGAGAAATAAAGCAAAATTAGCCCGGATTCGGGCACTTCCGTCGGGTCTTTATTCCAGCAATACTGTCCCACGCGAGCTTATCTGTGTTGGCAATCTTTAGTGTGATTGTTTTTCAGCTTAGATTTTATGATTTCAGAAAGTGCAGACTTTCTCACAAAATCAGTGTTTTACTGCAACTACTGTAATTTAGCTTTTAAATGCACAACTTTGCACAGGAACCCTCTCCATCCAGATAAACTTTTATACATTTAAGGCAAAAAGTTATTATTTTTAATTTCTATGGTTACTTTTCACAACTTGCTGCCTAAATCTGCAACATTGGATAAGCTCGGACAATGCAAGGAATGGAGATTTCCAGGATTCTTTTTTTTTCACCAATTATTTTATTTTTCTCTTTCTTCCCTTTAAAGATTGAATGATTATTTCCAGAACAGTATCTTCTCATAGCTTCCCACAACTTATAATCACATTTTCACTATTATCATGATTTCATGTCATGATAAAGGGAATTTCTTGATTCTTTCGTAATTTTACCATTTCATGTTCATATATAACCTTTTTGTTAAACTTTTGTTATAAATTTGAACTGATTACAAGCTGCAATCATATATGTTGTTTGATAAATTTTGAATTTGAATTGAATCTTAATTTGAATCATGCCTTTTTGATTTTATAAAACTATTAAAGGACTTGATTTTAATAAATGTAAGATTCTAACCACATATTTCTCTCTCAAGTTAGAATAAAGTTCAATAGGCAATCCGGCTCAGACACCATTCTCACTGTCTTAAAACTAGGTCACTGGAAACTAGTTTAGTGGAAACTAGAATGGTTAAAGTGGTCTTGGATGCAATATTCCAAACCAGTTTGGAAAACCACCTTGCGATGTAGTTTTTCAAGACCGCTTTGCCTTGTTAAACTGGTTGTAGCGTAAGTGAGGACACAACTGTTTCTCTGAAATTTTGAGCACGCTACTTCACACACTGTTTTTTGAGGGGCCCACATTGTACAAGCATTGCTTTTTAGTGGGTCCCTCCATTTCCATAATTTAATTTCTATTGAAAAATAGTATACATATTTAAAACCTATGCAATGTGTTGTCCAAATTGTCTAATTGTTTTTTCACAACTTTATGTACATGTATCATTAATTTTTTTTTGCAACGGATACAAATATTTATGTTTATATATTGTATACAATTTGTTTTTGTTTGATGGAAGTGAAATAAATTTGAATTTGAATGGAATTTGAAATGTGTATAGAATGCCTACATGTACATGTACGCTGCAGTTTTAAATTTCGCGCGAAACGTGTCACCCCTACTGAGAGCATTCCTATAGCAACAAGGCCACTTTACGTAAAGTGGTTTTGAAAACTACTTTCAGCTGATCTTTGGAACGCTAGCAATGCAATCTTCCAAAATGGTTTCCTGAAATGGTTTCCAGTAAACTAGACTAGTTTTAGAAAGTATATTGAGAATGGTGTACAATATTGTACTGTTTGTTCATTTTTTCTTCCCAGAAACCCCTGTATTTGAATTTAGCCAGATGGTATTTATCTTATTTTATATCTCAAGGTAGACAGATATACATGTAAACCAGTATAAACAGATTGTCCTTACAAACATTTTCAACAAACTACATCCTTTCTCACATGTTGAGGTAATAATTTTGTTAATTAATTTGATATTTCTCAAGACTACTACATCTATGTACATGAGGCAGATGGTCTTTACATGTACATGTACATGAACCTGTGCTTCTTACAGTTAATAATACACAATTTCTTTGTCACTGTAGAGTGTAGACTGTATGGCCACTGTACAGGTCAAACTCTCAGATCGTGAAAACATGCTTTCCAAATTGCTGAAAAACACTTCTTTTCAAATTTATCACCTGACATATGACTTCATAGTTCATGCTTATACGTGTATGAAGCAGGCATTTTTTTTTCTGGGGTTACTTTTCACAAGCTGCTGTCTAAATCTGCAAAAGTCTTAAAATAGCAGTAGTTAATTTTGGGGGCTCTTTTGACCATTTTAGGGGCAAACACGCCCCAAACCCCCTTGAAATATTTCCCTGATACGATGAAGGTTGGAAATTCTTTTAATAGTAATCACTATATAGCACATTCATAAACATTAAAGTTTCTCTAAGCGCTAATATACAAAGAAATAGACCTACATACATGTACATGTATAGAAACTACAACATTACTAAATATACTTTACAATTGTTACTAATTATCAATATTATATTACACCTACACGTAGTTATGAGTTACAGAAAAGAGGGGTTTTAATAATAAAAGCAAGCACATGAAATTTCATAAGCCATTGATTGGTGGATGTTGGACACTTGTCTCATTCTATGCATTGATTATGAACACGGTGTGGATGTGGATGTCGCCTGATTGGAAGCTATTTTCAACTCACTGACTCATGGCTGATATTTTAGGCTTGGTTGATGTCGGCTCGAGCTGCCAAACAGAGCAGAATGTCCAATTCCATGGCAACAGAAGGGGAAAAAATGACAATGATGACCTTCATGAACAGGATCAAAGCCAGCGATTTTGACCTTTCAGATGAGCAGGTACATGTATACTTGTACTTGAAAATAAATTTAACAAATGTGCACACTGTAATAGTAGGCCTTGTACAACAGATTATGTGTGCATCTATAAAAACAGCAACATTTCTTCATAATATGTTGATCAGAAGTCACACAGTATAGGAGCGGATCCAGGATTTTCCAACTGGGGGGGGCATCTTCGTACAGGAAAAATTGACAAGCAAAAAAAAGGACCTCACTTGCGACTTGAGTATAAATGCATGACATATTCCCCTATAAAAAATTATTCTTTGTGCCTTTCAAAAGGTGGGGGGGAACAGTACGGGGGGGGGGGGGGGGGCAGTATGGGGGGGGGTGTGGTGCAGGCCAGGGGAGCGTTTCATCAATATTTTCATCTGACAAGTTGTCAGATAAGACATCTTTCCATGATTTTGATCGGCTGAGAGGCACTGTTCCTATGGTAACCGTTGGAAAAAAGTGACTTGTCGGATAAAACGTCCGACAAGTCCTTTCATGAAACGCCCCCCAGATGTGCCCCTACATGCCTAAGCCACTCCCCCTTGATCCACCACTGATGCAGTAGTTTGCCAAGGTTCAAATCATTCCTGTTGTAACAAAAAAAGGAGAGATTCATTGGTTATCAAGAGATTCTCACCAGAATTTTGTTCTATTATAAAACAAAAATCATTAAATTGCATACATGGGTATACCAATGCATCAATAATGATACAGTTAAATTAACAAAAATGGGTAGGTATGAATGGGCATTCACTGTAGAATTGAGCTCATTGAAAGACAAGAGAAGTCCAAAGTCAACTTGAAAAAAAAAATTGAGTACTAGCAGAATTGAGTGTGACATTTTAACAAAGGATTTGAGAATAACTTAAAAAAAATACTGTACAAGCACATGTACACTGTACTGTATCAGTACAACATGTAATTGTTGTCAAGCTCGTGTCCAAATTTATTTGATATGCTATCTGATATGTCAGGAAGCACCCCCTAGCCTGTCCTTGTTGCTAGGGCAGGTGGAATGAGGTTATCTATGATGCCCTATTTCTGAAACTGGAATGATGGGATACCTGATGTTGTGAATTGGAGGTACATGTAAGGGGGGGGGGGAGTGTTTCTTGAAGCAATCTTTGTTCTTAGCCAATCAGGGGAGCGTTTCATCAATATTTTCATCTGGCAAGTTGTCAGATCTGACATCTTTCCATGATTTTGATTGGCTTAGAGGCACTGTTCCTGTGGTAACTGTCGGATAAACTGGGACTTGTCGGATAAAACATCCGACAAGTCCTTTTATGAAACACCCCCCAGATGCAAGGATTTCAGTAGCTTATAACATTGTCAGTGAAAATGACTATGATGTACATTATTTGTTTAATGAAATGCTCCCATGGTCTGTGGTCTGTTCAGACTACAGAAATACACCGCATTAGTACGTATACAGCAGCACAGTTTTCTAGATTCATATTGTGAAAGCCTGAAAGGGTCATTGATTTTTGGACTAAAAATAGAATTTTTATTGTAATTCTATGAGGGCAGTAAAAATATCAAAAAGCCCCATTCACAACCCTTTTAATTCTATGCCAGGTGACCAGGTCACCAAATTTAGTTTAATTACAAACTATTGTTTTATTTTCCCCATGACTGTTTCATAAAGTGTAATTTTTCTGGTCAAAGAATCTACATGAAGCTTGCCTTTAATATGTGTGGCTCAGTGCACATGATTTTACAATGTGGAGGTACATTGCAGACAAAATGTATTCTCATACATGTACATGTAGTTGTATGAAGCATTGAAATGAAGGTATGATGCGTCATCCTCGCAGAATTCATCCAGAACATCACTCTAATTCATTGAAATTGATGGAAGTTACTTCCAAATGTGTCTACGAGATTTGGTCTCATCTGAAATGCATTAACATGTAATGAAAAATATGTGCTTTGTATCCTGGTACTACATGTCAATCTACAAATTTGTAGATTTAAATGTACTATAGTTTTTTGTACTAGCAGAGCAAATTTATTGGTTGAGTGCTTTTAAAAAAATAATATATTGATATTCCATTCTTGAATTCATCCTTGGTCCCGACCTTTTCTGACTTTATATTATACTGTAGCATAGTGCAATATTTTGTTTGTTTGTTCATCAATGCCCTGATAAAAAAATCCTATGAGTATTGGAATTTTTTGACAGGTACTTGATATCAAACTGTTTTTCATGAAATTTTAAGAATTTTGATGGTAATTACATGTATAACACCATACATGTATCTCCTTGGTCCTTGCATGGACCTGCAGCACGCATCCTTGATATACATGTAGAGTACTGTCCTAAAAGTGTATTGTACTATTGGTGCAATGATGAGGAAGGTAAATTGAGAGGTAATGAAAATGACAATGGAAATCCAGGAGGAATGGATGGATTGGTGCTGAGCTGGCGAAAGCGTAGAAAAGATGAATTCATTTTTTTTTTAATGATGAATTGAATGTGCGATATCCTGAAGTTCGTGTAGGACCATGTATGGATGGTGATATGAGAGTGAGAATGGCCAGTTTGAGGAGGGATAGAGTGACTGAATGAGCTGGTCGGTGGGAGACGGGAGGGAGGAGGAGGAGGGGAGGAAAGGAGGAGGGGAGGGAAGGAGGAGGAGAGAAGGAGGAGGAGGGGAGAAGGGGGGGGGGGGCGGGAAGAAAGGGGAGGGAAGGAGGAGGAGGGGAGGGAAGAAGGGGGAGGGGCGGGAAGAAGGGGGAGGGAAGGAGGAGGAGGGGAGGGAAGGAGGAGGAGGGGAGGAAAGGAGGAGGGGAGGGAAGGAGGAGGAGGAGGAGGGAAGGAGGAGGAGGGGAGGGAAGAAGGGAAGGGCAGGAAGAAGGGGGAGGGAAGGAGGAGGAGGGGAGGGGAGGAGGAGGAGGGGAGGAAAGGAGGGGGGGGGGGGGGGGGGGGGGGAGAGGGGAGGAAAAGGAGGGAGTGCATGTAGGAGTAGGAAGATGGGGAGGAGTAGGGGCTGAAAGAAGGTGAGGAGGAGTGGGAAGGAGGAGGGGAAGAAGGAAGGGGGGAGGAGGGGAGGAGCAGGAGTGGAAATGAAGAGGGAAAGGAAGATGAGGGGAAGGAGGAGGAGGGGAGGGAAGAAGGAGGCGAGGGAAGTGGAGGGAGTGCATGTAGGAAGAGGGGATGAAAGAAGGAGGTGAGGAGGAGAGGGAAGGGGGGGGAGAAGAAGTAGTTTTTGAAGGGGGAGGGGGGAGAGAAGCAGTTTTAAGGAGGGGGGGGGGAGGAGCAGTTTGAAGGAGGAGGGGGGGGGGTAGGAGTGTAATGTTACTTGAGAGAGAGATGTGATGGAAAATAATGAGAGGGGAATGCAGCATTAAAGTGCCTTAATTTAGGGATATGGGACCGGAAATTAACTGCCGTGTTACATGTATAAATGAAGAAAATAATGAAACATTCCTCCTTTAAAGTTTTATTGAAAAAAAGACATTTGTACAGGTTTTGGTACAGGAGGAGGGGAAGAAGGAAGGGGGGAGAAGGAGGGGAGGAGCAGGAGTGGAAATGAAGAGGGAAAGGAAGATGAGGGGAAGGAGGAGGAGGGGAGGGATGAAGGAAGGGGGAGGAGGAGGGGAGGGGAGGAGCAGGAGTGGAATTGAAGAGGGAAAGGAAGATGAGGGGAAGGAGGAGGAGAGGGAAGAAGGAGGGAGTGCATGTAGGAAGAGGGGATGAAAGAAGGAGGTGAGGAGGAGTAGAGGGAAGGGGGGTAGAAGAAGCAGTTTTTGAAGGAGGGGGGAGAGAAGCAGTTTTAAGGAGGGGGGGTGGAGAAGCAGTTTGAAGGAGGAGGGGGGGGGGAAGAAGCAGTTTTAAGGAGGAGGGGGGGAGGAGTGTTAATGTTACTTGAGAGAGAGATGTGATGGAAAATAATGAGAGGGAAATGCAGCGTTAAAGTGCCTTGATTTAGGAATATGGGACCGGAAATTAACTGCCGTGTTAGGAAGAAAATAATGAAACATTCCTCCTTTAAAGTTTCATTGAAAAAAACAGGTTTTGGTACAGGCCTACTTTATTCAATTTCAATGTTTACAGTTGATGTGATACATGTACATGTATGTACCTCAGTCACCTGTAAGTTTACATACAATGTACATTACAATACATGCTATTTTTCTTGAAATCATGATAGTCTAATGTTAACAGTGGATGGGGGGGGGGGGGGGTTGGCATAGGAGGGAGAATGCACACTGATTTCCCAGGATTCTAAACAAATGAGTAATTTCCTATGGAGCAGACGTGTATGGCTTGTGGGCATAGACGTCAGTCTTGAAAGCTAGATTGCCATAGCATGATACCACCTGATGTAATAATGGCCAGTTTGTACAACTTGATTTCATGTTCATTACATAACTAGATGTATGTGTACTTTGTAGTACTATTATTTTCTCGTGTAAAGGTCAAAATATGAAATGATGAATTGTGTAAATGACTCACTGTGGTATTGTGAGGTACGTATATATGTCTCAAAAAGGAGGATATATATTTCAGAATAGAAACTTGATGAAGTGCACATAGATTATGAAAAGGATTTGCACAGTATTTATACTGAATATGGCTTCTTGCATTTTGTCCATTGCCGTGATGCATATTCAGTTGTCAAGCAAACTGACCTTCAGTTAAAAAAAAAAACTCTAGTGTGAATGATCCCTTATAATATGTAAAATGTACTAAACTTCACACAATTCTACATAATAACTATCGTGAGTATACATGTAGTAATATGGTATAAATTCCCTCTTGGCTTCTATGCTTGCCAAAATCATTCATGTAGACTCAATCAAGACGAGAATGTGTTCCCGCATGTCGTTCACATTCAACCCGTCTCGGATCACAAAATACACATTGTCATTGCGTTATGTTCATGGTTTGCATGCTACAAGTATGATAATAAATAGGGCTCAGATACAGGGGAAGTATTTTTTCTTCAACTTCCTTTTTGGTTTATTAAACCAGGAATAGGCCAGCTGAGTTTCCTGGGCAAACAGAAAGTAAACTCCAACATTCACAGATACCCCTTCTGTTGAACATCTATTAAATTGAGGTTTCTTGTAGGTTGCAATAAATTACAAAATGATTAATATTTTGGGCGGGCCTGCGCTGTATTCTGGAGTTAGGTTTGATTTTAATAATAATTTTTTATTTTAATCTCTGGTCTAAACAGGGTGCTCCATAAGCACTTGCCCGATTGCCCGAGGCAAGTAAAAGTTAGAGTTGGGCAAGTGTTTTGAAGTAACCCTTACAGAAATTTAAGCATGCCGCTTGCTAGTAACTAGCATGCGACTAGCAGGGAGCTCGCTTAATAAGAGAGTGCATGCTAGCGAACAGTCCCTGCTCGTTAAAAGATCGCTTAACTATTACTCTGCACACATATTACACGCTTATTGAGCTAGCCACATGCTAGTTACTAGCATGCCGCAAGTTTGCGCAAGCTAGTCGCATGCTTGCCGCAAGCTTGAAAATTTCTGTGGGGGAAAGACCAAAACTACTTGCCCGATTTGGGCAAGCAAAATTCTCACAGAAAAATGACCAAAATGAGGGTCGATGATGATTATCGACTCTAATTTTGGTCATGGCAAGCAAGATAAAATCACTGTTGAAAAAGAAATGCAATAACAAGGTACCAGGTATAGATCAGTTCACGTCAAAAAGATAGAAAAAGGTCAACGGTTTTAAACTGCAAATTTTCTTTTGGAGAGGTAAAAGTTTTTTTTTCAAGGATAGGATATTTTGGGGCGAGTGAAATAGATTTTTGGGCAAGTATACTCCCAACTATTTGAAAATCTACTTGCCCAGCTGGGCAGGCGCTTCTAAAAAGTTATGTAGCACCCTGGGTCTAAAGTTGTGATTTATTAACTATATAGCCAATTTTGACATAAATCTTAACCAGTAGAAGTGTAATGAATCAGCTCATTTGACTATCAAATAAATCATTCTATACCAGTTGTGGGAACAATCTCAAAATGAGTTCAAACAGAAGCCAATGAAATTACCACGCAAATATTAGTATAAAAAAATGTGCCAAATAGCTCTGGAAGAAAATGGGTAATTGCTGAGAAATGAGCAAAATAAGCATGGAATTCCATCAAATGTCAGGTATTTTTCAAAGCAATATTAATACACTGTCCCACTACTCCCACATATGCTTTTCTGTGTTAGTGATTATCAGAATTATCGATTTTGAGCTAAGATTTCATCATTTTACAAAGATAAGTATACATACGTACCAGATCTTGATGTATGATATTATTTTGACAATTAGCCTTGATTTAAAAGACTTTCTCGTGAAATAATTGTTTGCCATATAGTTTGAAGTAATGTCATTTACAATAACTGTCTCGAAAGGATTTAACAAGATAGTTGTCTTCACTATAAAAGAATTATGAAAGAGCACATTGAACATTAGAAGCATACATGTACAATGTAAACAAAATGTTGACATGTTTGGCTTTCCATAATTTTAGCACAGAGTTTTTTTGTTCTTTCAATCGCATTTATTTAATCATCTGTATAAACATTTCACATTTACATCAAAATACATTAAACATAATCAAATAATACATACGGAAGACGATACAGAGATTTACCAGTACAGTTTTTGTTCATTTCTAGCCTCCGCAATTCTGATTTAAATAAAAACGTTAGATTTGATGGTCCATTGTCTACTTTCCTGTAATTACGTAACAAAATTGATTTATACACAGTCCAAAAGGCTATATTAATGATATCATCTAGTTCTTTGTGCTTGTTATTTTTTATCAAAAGATCGACATCGATAACAACGTGTTTATTGAAGGCTTTTTTGATCAACCAAATTATATAAGACCAAAAATTTTGATTCAATTTACAAGTGATCAAAGCATGTGTTATGTCTCCTACATGGCAACTATTAAGCACAGAGTTAAACCATGGTCTATTAAGTTATACCCAACTTTGGGATATGGGCCTTGGTGTTTGGTCTAGTTTGTACATGTATATATACAGTAAGGGGTACTTCAGACTTAAAGGGCTGGTCCAGGCTGAAAATATTAATATCTTAATACATAGATTAGAATTCACTGAGCAAAACACCGAAAATTTCATCAAAATCGGATAACAAATAATAAAGTTATTGAAGTTTAAAGTTTAGCAATATTTTGTGAAAACAGTCGTCATGAATATTCATTAGGTGGGCTGATTAAACTTTCTGTTTTCTTTATGTTATTACATAAAATCATATTTTTTTCTTTATTTTATACTTGTGTGAATAATATGTCTCCCTTATAATGAAATAAGTTCCAGCAATAAATAACTAATATCTAATATCAGTTGTCAATCTAATTTTTCTAGTTCTTGGAGGAAAAAAATGAATAAACCTAATTTCTAGAACAAGTGGAGATGTGACATCATCAACCCACCTACATTGTAATGAATATTCATGACAACTATTTTTACAAAATACTACTTAACTTTAAAATTCAATAACTTTGTTATTTGTTATCCGATTTTGATGAAATTTTCGGCATTTTGCTCAATGAATTCCACTCTATTAAGCTATAAATACTTTCATCCTGGACCATCCCTTTAAAACAAGTACTGTATGCCTGAAATTTATAATCCTACATGTATGCCGTCATGAATTACATGTACATTGTACATGTATGTTCCATACGTACATGTATGTACCATACATGTACAGTTCAAGATGGGCTGATTCAATTTTAATTAAAATGAATTGAATTGAATCACTGGATTACATATACCCTTTTTACACACGCTAAAATTTCCTTAACCCCATACTATAGGTGGGGCTAAATTGCCATTTAGCCCCACCTATAGTACAGGGTTAAGCTTAGCCCACTTTCTTTTTACACAGCATTTTTGCAAAGTGGGCTAACCCCACTTTTAGTACGGGATTATTTGGCCCTGCAAAAAAGCAGGGTTATCCCAGCAATTGCGGTGCTAAGAGCGATAGTACGGGGTTAAGATCGCTAGTGTAAAACAAAAGTGGGCTAACCTTAACCCTGTACTATAGGTAGGGCTAAATGGCAATTTAGCCCCACCTATAGTACGGGGTTAAGGAAATTTTAGCATGTGTAAAAAGTGTATGAGTGAAGTACTTGTACTACGAATGATCGACAAAAACCATTAGTCCGGGGTTAGCGAGTTTCGTGTGTAAAAAGCAAGCATTCCTTATCCGGGGTTAGCAATAACAATTTGGCATGTGTGAAAAGGAAAAAAATAGTACGGGGTTAAGGATAGTACGGGGTTAGCGATACTCCGGGGTTAAGAAAATCCTGTGTAAAAAGGGTAATACAGTCTTTTACTTTGAAAATCTCTAGAAACTTATTAATAATATTAACCTTGAACAAAAGGACCCCATGGGAGAACAGTGGTATAATGTAAATACCGGCGCTGAATTGGGCAATCCTCCATATTTTATTTGACAATTTTTCTTTTTTAATTTGATCATGTTTATATTTTGTTTTATATGGAAATAAATACAAACAAACAGCCACAGAAACATTAATCAATTAATAGTACCCAGTACTTCGTAGATGATATAGTATACCAAACTTTATCTTGAAAAGGAGGCCTATCCTACCCATGTGAATGTAAAAAAAAATGCTAATTCTTGCCAAATGATTGTACATTTTAATACACTTTAATACATGTAGCCTACTCGTTAGATACATCTACATGCATAGTGTTGTATCAAAAATAAATTTTCTTCCTGTACCTGGAGGCCTTCGTAATATTACACATGAAATTCTTAAGTTTATTCTGGCTGAATGAACCCTAAATAGGTGTCAATTCGTGCAGGTAATCATATCACACCTATTCAAATGTATGACCGTGGATTGAGGTGAGCTGTGCTATTGTAGCCCATATGTTTACGATCTCACCATTGAAGAAGATGAATATATTCCTCCTTCCAATTTTTTGTTCAAAGGTCATTTTTGTCCTTGCATTTGCTTCTTTACATGTCCTTGTACTTTGATAGAAATTTGCTCGAGTTTGATATGGGATTTAGTAGATTTGAAATACAAATATTTTTAATTTGCAGTTTATGCTTGTTTATGGTTACTACACCTGTAGTATTATTTATGATTTCAGTATTACTCGGTTATTGCCACTGTCCACCTTATACTTGAAAATTCATAATTGACAAAGGATAGTCAGACTGTGATAAAGAGATGTTTAGTTCAGGACTATCAATAATAATGGAGTTTAGTATGAGTCAAGGTGTCTCCAAATGTAAAGTGGGTAACTGTGGAATAGCCCATCACTTGTGTGTTGGCAATCAAGCATGGATTCTACATGTACATGTACTTCTTTGAGAGCAGCCAAAGTTCCATTGATGTGTTCTGTTTCCACGTCATAACCCAGAGTCTTGGTGAATTTGTTTCTTACTTTTGAGATGATTGATTCTTGGATGTGTTTCATTGAAGTTGGTCAGACTGGAACTTCTGAAGACGATTTACCAGTGAAATGGCAAATTGGATGCTTCATCATAGCTAAGAATTTTCATTTTGCAATCAACAGTAACCCTCACAGTGTATGTTATGGCTTTACGTGAACAAAATAGTACTTACCATGCAATTTTCATATTGCATTGAGTACATGTATATAAATATACGCAATGGCCAGGGAAGAAAAAAAATTCTATGGAATTTTTAATACTTTTTTTTTAGCTCACCTGCCCAGTTTGATACAGTTTACACTACAGTGTAATTTGGACTCTATGGCCTATATTTGAACTCTAAACCCTAGACCATGGTCTATAAATTTTGTGCTAACTTTATGGGAATCTAAAAGTGTCACAATTTCATTTATTTACATAGTACATACATACATGTAGTCTTACATGTATGTTTACTGTGATTTTTCCCAATAGTGATGAAGACATGACCTAATATTTATCCTTCCAGGTGGGTATTTCATAAAGCTGTTCGTAAGATACGAATGACTTTACGCACCACTGGTGATCCTTTATAAACTATGTGATATCTCTATGTATAAAAATTGAGTTATTACATGTACATAAAAAACATGTTCCAGTCGTGTGTAAAGTCGTTCGTAACTTTACAAACAGCTTTATGAAACACCCACCTCACCTGGACAGTTAAGGATGACAGGAAAGTCACATGAGCCGATACATTAAAATCTCTTCCCCTGGGGCCTGTTGCAGATAGAGTTGCAATCAGTTGCAACTCTAAAAATCATGCGCAACTTGATTTTCAAGCAATCAGCAGCGCAAAATAGTACTTACCATGCAATTTCCATATTGCATTGAGTACATGTATATAAATATACGCACTGGCCAGGGAAGAAAAAATTCTATGGAATTTTTAATACTTTTTTTTTTAGCTCACCTGCCCAGTTTAATGAGTCACATGAGCCGATACATTAAAATCTCTTCCCCTGGGGCCTGTTGCAGATAGTGTTGCAATCAGTTGCAACTCTAAAAATCACGCGCAACTTGATTTTCAAGCAATCAGCAGCGCAAAATAGTACTTACCATGCAATTTCCATATTGCATTGAGTACCTGTATATAAATATACGCACTGGCCAGAGAAGAAAAAACTTCTATGGAATTTTTAATACTTTTTTTTTTAGCAGCGCGCATTTGGGACTTGCGATTGATTTTTTGACTTGCGTTTAAACGCAACTCTTTCTGCAACGGACCCCTGGTGGGTGTTTCATAAAGCTGTTCATCAAGTTACGAACGACTTTATGCACGACTGGAACATGTTCTTGACCATAACTCAATTATCACATACATGTACATTTATCACAAGGATCACCAGTCGTTCTTAAAAGTCATTCGTATCTTACGAACAGCTTTATGAAAAAACCACCTGTACAGTACTGTTTAAAGATTTACGGCACCGTTGGCTATCCTTATAGTTGAAGCACAACTTTAAATCAGAGTTTAAATAAAACCTTTGTTCAGAATATGGGCCTATGTGAATTTCAGGGGGTCTTTTTGTTTTCCAGGGCTCTTAGGGGCTATGGGGGGGGGGGGTGATTTTGCCCTGAGCCCTGTGAATTTGCCTGGAGGTACATGTAAATATCAAATGGTCCTTGTACTGTAGAGGTGTAGAGATTTACAGTCTCCGTTCTAACTTTTAGTTGTATCTATCATTACCCTGAGGACTAGAAACTGATAGGAAGGCCTCCTTGATCCCAAAGTACAACCTTCTTTAGCCACTTTCACACCTGTCTTTTGAAAGTACCTCTGAGTGGGTACGCCCCATACTTCAATAAAATCAGAAAATTTTGCCGAGTGTAAAACCTCTGCTAGATGCTTAGGCTCAGTTGTATAAAAGTTTTGTAGTAACTTTTGCCATTCAATTGTATTTTTCATGGAATCCTTGATATTGATGAACAATGGTTGTTGACATGGTTAAAATGGTAGTTACCACTGGATGGCAAATTACCTTGTACAATAAAGTAACTTTATAGGTAACTGGAAGGACATGGACATGCAAATACATGTAACAGGTACTTTTTACATAGATTTATTTAAAGATTTCTGCCAATGTTTCTCCATAACATGCACAGATGTACGCACTATGCAATTGTGGAAGCGTCATGGTGAAGCAGTTCTGACTCTCGCCTAGTAATCAAAGGGTTGTGTGTTCGAATCCCACCATGGCCTAGCGTTCTTTGGCAAGGCATCAATTTGCCACTCCCCACCCAGGTGTTATGGATACCCAGAAGGATGCGAAAGCCTACATGTACAGTTGTATGTGGTATGCCTAGCCATTGAGTCTTGGAACTCTTGTTGGAATGCTCCCCAGGGAGTAGAGAAGGTGCATACATTGTATGCAGGCATGCCAGGATCCGATCACCGGGGTAATAATATATAGATCTGTAAAGCGCTTAGAGATCCTGTTTCGATGTATTAAAAGCGCTATATAGAAGCAAATTATTATCACATTAATACATGTAGACCCTTTTAAATGAGACAGGGATGTGCATTCTTACACTGAACATCAGGAAAATGAATTTCCCTGGTACTGCAGGCCTACATACATAGAATCAGGAAGCGTTTTTGGTTGCCTGCTCATAAAGTATGAGAAGTTAATCCATTTAAGGCAGGTGTGAATGCATGAACTTTTTATGTTTTCTTTTATTATATGCCTGAACAAGTTCTCCTACATAAGTGATTCACTGGTATTTTTTCCAGACAGTTGAGGTGTGAATGCATCATCACCTCTCAAAATAAGAAGGTCAAGATCATAACCTGTCCAGAAAGTCACACCATGAGCTAGAAGTCTACAAACGATCATCAACTTGGTCTGAGACTGACCAGGAAATGGTCAGACGAGTCATTTACTTATACTAGCTCAGGAATGATTTATTAAAAGTATCTTCCCATTGTTAAAAAAAAAGGAGACCTGTGTTTAGGGCACATGAGAGTAATTCAACCGCGCGCAAAGCATGCCGGACAGGCGTAAGTAAAGATCACATGACTTTATTGATTAAAATAATTCATTGAAAATAGATCAAATGTTTTTATATCAAAAGAAAAACGATAGACATAATGCTATGTTCATACTCTTTCATAATCAAGGTGTTTGGGAAGGCTAGACTGCATTTTTGTATTTCATTTTAATCATTATTACCCACAATGCAGTTCTGGTTTTTCTGGCGATGAACTGGCCGAAATTATGGTTAGTCTTATTTCAGGCCATTTAACTTTTGATTGAGCTGGTCAAGTACCTGATTAACATATTAAGTCTTAATGTACTGTTAATTGTGACTAATGTCAGTGAATTAAAGCAAAATCTATTTTTAATGATTTTTTGATGAGCTATGATATAACACGTGAGTGAATGGGGGTCTGTAATACTCATGTGTGCCCTTTAGTTCACTTGTAGGGGTATGCCCCAGAATACACGTAGGGTCAAATTAATTTTCAATAACTGCCAGTCACAACTATATACAGGAGGGTTGTTGCAGTGTTTGTCTAGGTGGTTATAGAGTTGAGCGCTGGAGCAAGTGAGTGCTCGAGCTTACAAGGTTATGACCCATGGAAAAAGGAAATCGACTTTCCTTAGAGACTTTGCTTGCAGGAAGCGTAGGGCCCTACGTACATTGTGGGTACTCCCTTATAAGCGCATGCAAGTCGGGATAGAGAGAGACACAACACCTTATGGTTCTTGGAGACCCGACCCTCAAAACCCATGCAAAGAAAGTAATAGATGCATGGCTTTATATAAAACCAACACCTTGACTGAAATACAGTACAGCTATTCATTTCATTTTCTGATCTATTGCACAAGTACATGTACATACATATCCTGATCAACTTTTGATTTGATTGAAATATCAAGGTTTCAAGATGATCTGAGTAGACTGAGTTTAAGACATTGCAAAATTGTAATATTAACAAATGAACTTGTTTTTACAAGCCTGCAGTTAAAAATTAATTGATAATCAAAAGGAGGTGATATTAAGTTTCTGGATGAGTGATGTCATGTGATATATCATTTGACTTTGCGGTGAAACTTGGTAAGATTAAAAATTAGTACAAATATTTACAAAGCATCAACCTGTATTGATCATAGTCATACATGCATGAAATGCCTGATACTGTTCTAGTAGTGGTTGTCAAGTTTGTTTTAAGGTTTATTTGAAAGCCAAGTCTACCCTGCATTTAAAAATTCATATTTGAAAAAATACTCTACGAAGCCCAATACTGAAATATCTTTGAAGTTGGATATTACAACATATACATGGAAGTGATGGGGGGGGGGGGGTAGTTCTGGGCCCTTGTGACACTCCTTCCTTGAAACATCTACATTGAAGTGATGGGGGGGGGGGTAGTTCCGGACCCCTGTGACACGCCTTACCTGAAACGTCTACATGGAAGTGATGGGGGGGGGGTAGTTCCAGACCCCTGTGACACACCTTCCCTGAAACATCTACATGGAAGTGATGGGGGGGGTAGTTCCAGACCCCTGTGACACACCTTCCCTGAAACATCTACATGGAAGTGATGGGGGGGGGGTAGTTCCAGACCCCTGTGACACACCTTCCCTGAAACATCTACATGGAAGTGATGGGGGGGGGGGTAGTTCTTGTCCCTTATGACACTCTTTCCCTGAAACATCTACATGGAAGTGATGGGGGGAGGATGTTCTGGACCCCTGTGACGCTCTTTTCCTGAAACATCTACATGGAAGTGATGGAGGGGATGTTCTTGACCCATGTGACGCTCCTTCCCTGAAACATCTACATGGAAGTGATAGGGGGGGGGGGTAGTTCCGGACCCCTGTGACACTCCTTCCATGAAACATCTACATGGAAGTGATGGGGGGGGGGTGTTCTGGGCCCCTGTGACGCTCCTTCCCTGAAACATCTACATGGAAGTGATGGGGGGATGTTCTTGACCCATGTGACGCTCCTTCCCTGAAACATCTACATGGAAGTGATAAGGGGGGGGGGGTAGTTCCGGACCCCTGTGACACTCCTTCCATGAAACATCTACATGGAAGTGATGGGGGGGGGGTAGTTCTGGGCCCTTGTGACACTCCTTCCTTGAAACATCTACATTGAAGTGATGGGGGGGGGTAGTTCCGGACCCCTGTGACACGCCTTACCTGAAACGTCTACATGGAAGTGATGGGGGGGGGGGTAGTTCCAGACCCCTGTGACACACCTTCCCTGAAACATCTACATGGAAGTGATGGGGAGGGGGTTAGTTCCAGACCCCTGTGACACACCTTCCCTGAAACATCTACATGGAAGTGATGGGGGGGGGGGGGTAGTTCCAGACCCCTGTGACACACCTTCCCTGAAACATCTACATGGAAGTGATGGGGGGGGTAGTTCTTGTCCCTTATGACACTCTTTCCCTGAAACATCTACATGGAAGTGATGGGGGGAGGATATTCTGGACCCCTGTGACGCTCTTTTCCTGAAACATCTACATGGAAGTGATGGAGGGGATGTTCTTGACCCATGTGACGCTCCTTCACTGAAACATCTACATGGAAGTGATAAGGGGGGGGGGGGTAGTTCCGGACCCCTGTGACACTCCTTCCATGAAACATCTACATGGAAGTGATGGGGGGGGGTGTTCTGGGCCCCTGTGACGCTCCTTCCCTGAAACATCTACATGGAAGTGATGGGGGGATGTTCTTGACCCATGTGACGCTCCTTCCCTGAAACATCTACATGGAAGTGATAAGGGGGGGGTAGTTCCGGACCCCTGTGACACTCCTTCCATGAAACATCTACATGGAAGTGATGGGGGGGGGGTGTTCTGGGCCCCTGTGACGCTCCTTCCCTGAAACATCTACATGGAAGTGATGGGGGGATGTTCTTGACCCATGTGACGCTCCTTCCCTGAAACATCTACATGGAAGTGATAAGGGGGGGGGGTAGTTCCGGACCCCTATGACACTCCTTCCCTGAAACATCTACACGGAAGTGATGGGGGGGGGGGTGTTCTGGGCCCCTGTGACGCTCCTTCCCTGAAACATCTACATGGAAGTGATAGGGGGGGTGTTACAAATGATATGGTTGATTAGCCTCACACCTCAGACTGTCAGCCAACCTCTCTTCTGCTTCGTTGTCTTGTTACCATGGCCCAGTTGCACAGAGGTTTAGTGATTAATCACACTATCAATTTTTATCATTAATTGCACATTACAGTCAATGCGATCAATCATAAAATATGTTTTGGGATGATTTCTAAGCTTTGTGTAATACAAACCCCAGAAAACCTCTCTAGGGCAGAACAAGGTCAGTGACAACTGCTTCATAACCATGATACATGGCTAGAGTCATGCATGCATGCTGGCAGACATTAGACTCATTACTCTATCACGCCTATCATATGCAGTGATCAAATCCTGGAATAAATATGACAAGCCCTACCTAAAACCATGGCCCTGCAATATGCTGAAACCCAATTCAACAAACAATACAGTGAAACTTACATTTCAGACCTGATTTCAGAAGATGAACAAAAACATTGAACATAACTTTCTAAAATGTTACTCTTGAAATAAAAATATAATCAATTTTCTGTACATGAGCTCCTGGAAATGTGGCCCATAAGGGGTCTTTAGACTCATGTTTGGCCACATCATTGTAAAAGCTCCTTGATCGGTGCAAGCATTGTAAAAGCTCCTTGATCGGTGCAAGAACGCCCTTAAACACCACACTTTGATGCATTGCTTGTGCAAAAAAAACCCTTACATGTAGCTGCAAGCATTTAAAGGGCATTTAAAGGGCACACACCTCATGGGTGTTTCTACACCCATGAGGTGTGGGAAAACGTTTTTTAAGGGTGTTCTTACACCGATGCAACAAAATTAAACAAAACTAGAATTTAATTCGTCATGCGGATGAATTAGTGGTCTGTCATGATTTTTTCAGTGTCGGCTGATGTATGAAATAAATCATATATCATTGATAATCTTGATCGTAGACATCCTAAGAATAAGTTTTGACCATTGCTAAATGTGATTATTGATGTGGTGATGACAGTCGTCAGACATACATCTTCAAACAGATACATACAGGATAGATGATTATATATATAGATGGATGGAGTGATGGATGGAGCGATGGATGGATCAAGTGATCGATTGAGAGATAAATGATAGGTGGTTATATTAATAAAACATAGACAGACAGACATATAGATAGATAAATAGATAGAGACAAATAGATTGATATAGATAGATAGCCAGACAGACATACATATATAAAGATAGAGACAGGCAGATAGATTGATGGATATATAGAACGATAGATAGATATACATACAATGTATCTAAACATATAGATATGTTATATTAGACAGAGAGAGAGATAGATAGACAGATACATATACAGAGTAGGTAGATAGACAGATAGACATATATATATATATGGATAGATAGATTTATAACAGATAGCGGATGGACGGATATGATTAGATAGATATGATACGAAAAAAAAGTAATTATAATCTGTTTTATTTTGCAATATTTTAGCTATTAATTATTAGAATTGTTATAATTGATCGTGCGCAAGATAGTAAAAAAAAAAAAAAAAAAAAATCATGTCCACCCGCGGACTCGAACCCCTGCCTGCATGATTGAATGAGATGCAAGTCTGACGCCTAACCGATTGAGCTAGCATATTTCCCATAGACTTTACACGTAAGCAAATTTGAGAATTACAATTCCAATTTTGCAAGCGAAATACGGACATGATCCAGGCATCTGATCAAAAAATGGAGGACTCACTTCCGAAAGCTTAGAATCTCAGCTACATTATACTAAAAGCTCAGGGAAACCTGACAAGAAAAAATGGAGATATGGCTCACGAAATAGCGGAATGTCGAATCTAGTTTTGAGAAAAAGTCATTTCCCATAGAGATTACACGCAAAATGAGGAAAAATGACATGCCTCTTTTCATCGCTGTTTTACGTAATGATGCGTTTCTCAAAACGAAAATTTATGTCTACTGAGGAGAAAGAGTACATTCTGAACTACAACATATTAAAATCTGGGTGAAAACCAATCCATATTAGAGAAGTTACAACCAAATTTGCATAAATTTGATGACGTCATTTTTGAATAAATGAAATTTTTAGTTTAGGCGCCATTTTGATGACGTCATGAGATAATTTAGGGACGATGGTGACATGAAATCAAATCTACAACTCATACTCTATCGATATATGAAAAAAAATTGGGGGTCAACGGACTATTTAAAGACCTACAGTGAATTTTCAATAGGCATGTTTTTGCCCATATATGGCCTATAGTGAGAGCTCGCGCGCACACGTGCTGCATAGTTTAACGGGTGTTAATTTCGTTATGAATGGTTGTGGAAGGTTGATTAAGGTATCAAATTTTTAGAAATTTTATTATTAATGCAATGATGTAAAAAAAACGGTGTTTCTGCGTTGCGTTCAGGCGTTACGCGCGGAAACGCGCGCGCAAATTTTTGAAATGCTTAAAATGACCTGAAACGTATCCAAAAATTTTTATAGGCCATTTGGACGATTTTTTTACCTTTGATGCGCGCGTACGCGCGCGTCATGACCTCTACATGACCTTTGATGACATTGACAGTTGATCCTTGACATGAAGTTAATGTCATGTAAATATTGTTAATTTTTGATTATTGATAATGAAGATATGACCAAATGAAGAATTTTACAAAATGGCGCCTAGATGACGTCATCATGACCATATGACCTTGAAAAGCTTAGTTTGTCGTCTCTATGATAGACTCTATATATGACGAAAAAATCGGCAAAATTGATTCAGCCAATTCCGAGAAAAGTTGGCGACAAACATAGGTGACAAGAATAAAGAAAGAAATAAAGAAAATTCTGACGAAATCAATAGGTGATCTGTCATAGACAGACCACCTAATAATAATAATATAGGATATTTATATTGCACACATATCCACCTTGTTAGGTGCTCAAGGCGCTCCTATATTACCCGGCTAAGCTAAGCGTTCATAGCGCACACAGCTTCTTAAGGAATTACTTCCTACCGGTACCCATTTACCTCACCTGGGTTGAGTGCAGCACATTGTGGATCAGTTTCTTGCTGAAGGAAATTACGCCATGGCTGGGATTCGAACCCACGACCCTCTGTTTCAAAGTCCGAAGACTAATCCACTGGGCCACAATGCTCCACGTTGCTATTGAATTATTAAGAGGTTCTACAATGATTTTTTAATCTTGTGTATTGTAAATTTTGAATGAAGACTTTAGAGTATACATGGTAGGCCTACATGTCCTTGTCATGCTCAAATATATATTTATATATTTTCGGGGGCTACTGTCCAAAACATACTGCCTAAACCTGCAACTTTTTGTATAAGTTTTAACATTGCAATGAATGGGGATTTTCCAGGGCCCCTTTTTGTAATTTGCAGGGCATTTATGAGCATTTGCGGGGCAAAATCGCCCCAAGCCCCCCCCCACCCACCGTGAAATTTATTCCCTGCTACATGTGTAATATCACATATGATATAAAAAATCAAAAGTCTCCTCATTTGGTCAAATATTAGTTTTGTGCCAGCCTGTATTAAAGTGTAATATGTACACTGTATGAATACTTAAAAGTGGATATGATAGCTTGGCTTTACATGCATATGGCATATTTTGCAATTACGTATGTAGATGGTCTCAAATTGAAGGTCCATGTATTGCCAGGACCGAGCAATCGCCTTCCCACCGAGCGGGTAATCCGTCCCTTGTGCCTTCAATTTTTCAATCTTTTGTTATGCAAGCAGAGCATTTGCACAATGAAAAGCACCATGATTCAGTGCACCGAGTGTCACATTCTTTGTCAGTGTGACAGCATGGTGCCGATAGGACCATACTTGACATTGAATTCAAAAGAGTGATATTGTGCTAGCAAAGAATAAAATCATGTGGTAAGGCATCTAGCAGTATCAGTGGTCATGGTTGTCTTTAGGCTTTATTGATTGTTTTCTCATATTATAATCATTTCTTCTTTTTCTTTTTCTTCTCCTTCTTTTCCTCCTTTGTCTTCTCCTACTCTTTTGTCATCATCTTCTTTGTCTTCTCCTTCGTCATCGTCTTCTTCTCCTTCTCTCACCTTCTTTTCTTCAATATTTTCTTCAATATTGCTCAGTTAAAAAAAAACAACTTGATAACTGTAGTACATGTAATTGGATGTGTGGTTAATGCCGTCAGTGTTATAATGATACTGCCACACCCACTTTCACTGATACTAGTTCAGTTGTTGCATTGGTCCTACAAAAAGATATATACATGTATCTGGGGGGTGTTACATATAATCGTAAAAAATTAAAAGTCACTTTAAGAATGACAGGTGAACCTTTCTTATGCGCTAAACCATTGTAAATGAACATTTTGGTGTGCACCATTTACCAGGATTACCAGTGACGAGTCATTCTTAAAGTCGCTTTTAACTTTCGAACAGCTTTATGAAAAACCCACCTAATTTTATCTATATAGGATGTAGAACTAGTTAAAGGATGATGTGCTTGTTGATGCATGTTTTGTTGTTAAAAGAAAATATTGATAGTTTACAGAGAAATGATTGCAAGAAACAAAATTTCAAACTGGAAATCATATTGGTTATAATAGTACATTGTAGCTCTATAGTGCTTATGGTGAAAAGTAGTAGGATAGAAGAGTATTTACAACTGGTCATAGAAAGATGTACATTGTAAAACGCAGTGGAGAAGAAAAGAAAGTGTGGGGGTGGGAGAGTTTGAAAGTAATCTTAAGAGTGTAGATCCCTGTCAATATCTGGTAAAAAAAGTAGTGATTTGTAACTTCGTGTAGATTTCATAATCAGAGTTTTCAAGATCAGTGGGGTCCTGGTAATTCGAGATGAAAACCAATAATGGCATAATAAATTATCCAGAAAATTATGCCCCCTCCCAGTTTCCCTAAAATCTGATTCTGGTGCATGCATGCATGTCTACTCTTTGTCAAACTTTGATGTCAGTGGGTAGTTGTTTTATCATTAGGGAAGACCGGGGTAAGTTGGAACATGGGGTACATGTAAGTTGAAACATTGTAAAATTCTTTAAAGCCTGTAAATTAAATTTATGCAATACTGCCCTAAATTTATTGCAATAATGATTCAACACTGTTGTATTATTAATAGCAATAAATTGAGGGCAGTAATGCATAAATTTATTTTACAGGCTTTAAAGAAAATTACAATGTTATCAACTTAATACCCCACATTCCAACTAACCCCGGTCTCCCCTATTATTTTTTATTTTATTTTCATCTCTCCCATGGACTTAAGGGCATCCGTTTTAAAAGTCTGCAGGCACAGTCCCTAATTGGAACAAGTGTGTCTTCTTACAAGACTAGCATTATGAAACTTGCTGTTCTGTACACAAGTCATAAGCAGGGACTTTAGACTGCATATTCAGACCACTTTTATCGAGTGAAGCAATAAGCAAGCACCTGCCCCTACCCCCATATAAACGACTGAAATAAAAAATAAAAACGAACCCCAACAACAAAATTCTTCACTGAACCATAGTGAAGTCTACATCTTATAAGTTGTGGGCCGACATTACACAGTAGTCTCCATACTTGTTCACCTGTAACAAACCCATGAGCTTTTAGAACTTAAGAATAAGAAAAGAGGAAGCAAATATTTGCTGAAGTTCAACTCGGTATTCTGCCTGTCAAAGGTTTTATGTGCGAGGTCAGTAAAAGTAAATGTGTTCTCCCTGGCACATGCTCGACTAGATTGAAGTGCTTCAAGTCATGTATTCTTTGCACAGTTCATGTGAATGTGAACATGCCCGGACTGTCCTCAGGAAAATGGCTCTTCGAGAGGAGGATGGTGTTACAAGAAGGTTTGAGAACCAGGAGGAAAAAGACTCCAGCTTTGCATAAATTTCCACAAAATTACCATACTATCTTGGAATTCAAAATGTGCACATTCATCTTCAAAAGTTCGTACAGTGTGAGAGCTTTTTCCTGACTTCTGATACTTGCATAATTATGTTTTTTAATGAAAATCTAAATTTTCCAGAAGAGGAGCCATTCACAGTAAAAGGATGACTGTGTTTTCTAGAAGCATCACTCTTCGTGGTTTTAGTTCTGGGAATAAAATGATTTGCATGAAAGCAGAAAAAATAGGTAAATGTTCGAAAGAGTATGATTACATGTACATGTATCTTTGTATTCACTTAATACCTTGTTACATGCCTGTGCACATTGCCAGTTGGCCTATGTAATACTGAGCCCCCCCCTTCCATGTCTCTATAATGAGTCTGATATCTGCACCTGTATGTAAATCGTTCAGTGTACACGTATGTTGCCATTTTTAGGAAACTTACATTAAACATGTGACACGTTTATGTTATAGATCTCTTTTTATAATTTGCTTGGATGCAACACTTTTGTAATGGAAGTTCTGTTCAGGTCATTTTGGGTTCATAGCACTTCAAGGAGGGTTTATGAGAAAGTAGGACACATTTATTGTTGTAGTGACTCACGATATGTCTGTTGTCTTTTGACAGACGGGGAAGCACGGCAGGGAATGTTATGTGTCGTACATTGTAACATTCATTGTCAACCTCCTTTTTGCTGCTCAAATGAAAAGCTAGTGAATGCTCCCAACTTGGCCAACTCAAGGTCATATTTCATAATTTGAAAGTTTTAGCCCTCTTAAAATTCTTGCTCATATCCACAATGCCCTAATGTATATAGGACTCCATCGATCTTGGGTCTGAAACACAAAGGTTTATAGCAATTAATTGTAGGATTGATTTTCACGATTGATTGTGCATTGTAGTCAATGCAATCAATCGTAGAATATTCTACAATAATTGCTAAGATTTGTGTTACGGGCTCCAGGATTAGGTTTCATTTTTTTAAAAGTAAAACTGTATCCCAAAAAGCATGAAAAAGATGAATACCAATGATTCTATAATTTGGTCTGTGATTATCATTTGATATCACATTGAATTGTTTTGTCCTATAAAGAATGGTAACTAATCTTTTGTTGACTTTGCCTATTGTCCTTGTGTCCCACATAAGAGTAGTCTAAAATCAACAGAAATTGCAAAAAATCAATATATAGACTTTCACAACAAATGTGCATTTGGAATGTTAAGCAACTCTTAAATCGAATTTTACTGTAAAATGGTTTTATGTATCAAAATGGTGAACCATTTTGCTCATTCACTGGTGGTTAAATGTTTTGACTCGGCCTGAATGTACTATTAAGTAATTTACTTTCACACTGCTAAAATGCCAACGAACTTGGAGAACTCCTTGCAAATGCTAAGTCTTGCTGTTATTTCTTCCACTAGTTCGAAGGAATGCAAGTTATTTGCTCTCAGTTTGGCAAAAGTATTTTCTGAGTTTGGTAGAATCGTGATCTTCTATCCATAGAGCTA